>NW_024039499.1:0-187500 GCF_016077235.1 Cyprinodon tularosa | reverse complement strand
AATCATGTGGCATTTACTGTCACTGCACAAAAATTGCATTGCATGAGTGTCTGTGCCTCAGTGGCTGTGTGGTTGTGTGGCCTCCTTTCACTAAAGGTTCAATAAAATCCAATGTATTTACAAAATTTTACAAGGCTTGCATTGGACACTGAACACATGACAGTACTTGTACCGCTGTATTAGCTTTATGCCTGAGCCTGGCCAAATTGGTTGATCCATGTGAGTGCACATGTCGTTCAATTTATGTTTTAGAGTCAGAGCACTGCAAAATAACACTCAGTGATGTATGACCCATCCACCTGGTTGAGATATATTTCTAAAACCACTCAACCTACAATTAATTCCTATTTAATTCAATATTAGCTCAGTTTTACCTTTTAACAAAAGGTTTAATCATCTCAACACATCTGATTTTTGTTTGCTTGCGGAGAAGCTTCAGAAAACTCTGAGATGTCAGGGAGGAAATATGTACCAGAACTAACTTTGTTTTCCCTCCTTTCTTTCCCTGTATACCAACATAAATTCTCAGCTCAGATTTAATTTTGCCACAATTCAAAGTCAGCAGAGATGTGTCTTTAAATTTTGCTTTATGTCAGAAGCTCAATATAAATGTGACGGCTATAGCACAGCACTTTTTGTTTTATAGATGGAGACAGACGATTCTTCATTTTACTAGATGGACCTGAGATTTACAGTTCTGTTCCACTGCATTGCTGTGTTTGTAGTAGGTTAGTGTAATAACAATAAATATTTAGTATTGTTCAATATGATGTTGCTAAATCACTACATGAGGCTCTGACATTTTGATGATTGGCTTTAACTATTTTTTAAACAGAAATAGAATATTTCTATGACAGTTTAATCCACTTTTCCTCAGTTTGTAGAGAAACACACAGAACAGCCACGTTAGAGTCAGTTTGTTGCCTCACATCTGTGTTTTGCCTCTGTTTAATTAGTCAGATTCTGCTGTATGACTGTCAGTGTGCCATCTAGGATGTACCGTCACATATACATTCTCCTGCTGTCTCTCTTTGAATTTTGTTCTTGCTTAGTTTCAAGTGAGAGTGGTGATAAAGAAGCAGAATTATGAACTAAATAAGATGACCTGACATTTAATTTAGTTTTGTTTATTGCATTAAATAGTTGGTTAACCTTTTTTAGACATATTGTTTTATAAGCACCTAATGTACAAAGCTTAAATTAGATGTCAGCAAATGTTAAAGCACAGCCTCCTAAATAAAACAAAACGCTGCTGAATAAGTATAAATGCTGGAGCACAACGGCATTCTTTGACATTTTACTGCCATCTGTTGTTCACTACCGCCTTAGTTTAACCCTTTATACTTCTTTCAGTTACATTTGAGTGTAATGGCGATATCTCAAATCACTACAGAAATAGCTATTCAAAATATTCCCTTTTCTTGATGGGCCCTTGGCTGATCCTTGACGGGTCCTTGGCTGGTCCCCTACAATTCCTTTTAAACATCAATCTTTATACTAAAATATTCTTTCTTTCAAGATTTGTGGATATTAAGACCTAAAGAGAAGTGTCATCTCCTGGTTAGACTCTGTAATTCAGTGAAAGGGTGGAGTCAGTGTAAAAAATATGCCTCTCCAGTGGCTGGAAGTTGGAAAGGATTTGGCTAGGAGGTGCAGGGAAGTGGGCTGCCATTCGGCTGGAGTTTGACCGGGAAGGGACTTTTTTAATGGCTGCTACTGTATAACTCCCACTGTCAGTCTCACTTGAATTCTGGGTCCTACATCGTGAACTTACTGTATTACAGCTAATTTTATTGGGAAACCTTCATACAGTAACGTAGTTTGTTACCTCTGCTCTACTGTAGTGCAAAGATGTCTTCATGTATGAATAAAAGATCCGCTCATTTCTAATTATAAATAGCATTTCTAAGGCAACGCAAATGTATAGATTGAGCATATTAGTATGTAGATCATAACAAACAACATCATTATGTTTAATGTATTAGATATCTGCCAGTAAACTCTTGTAATTATTACAGTCTAGTTTTAAGTCTATAGCTAGGGCTATACTGTAACAATGATTAGTTTGCATGTGCTGTCAAAAATCTTTCTTTAAAGGATAAGGATTTTGTTTTTTTCATGTTTTTTTATGAAATAAAATGTTTTGATACCAATACATTCAAATTTTCCGACCTATTGTTCCTGTGATGTAATTCCCTTAAATGAAATGGTGGATATCACACCAGACTTATCCAAGTTTCATCAAGTTGCGCTGAGTGTAGCTTATCTCTTCTTGTTCTAACTTAATGATTTTTTAAATACGTTGACAACATCTTCCAAGACTAAGTGTCCGATGTCCGATATTCAGTTTTAAGGCCGATACAGGCCGATACCGATAGGGGGCCGATTATATCGTGCATCCCTATTTTAAAGTACAATTAAATTTAGCTTATACTGTACTTAACATCCATATTCATTTTGATTCTCTTTTTTAATCCTATATTTACTATATACACTTTATTCTGAATTGCTGTTTACATTTATTCTTAGCACATCTTCAGTTGAAAGTGATTTAAAGATCAGCATAGTGACTACAATGAACCAGGGTACTACATATTTAAGCACCATCTCCAGTCATCTCTCACACTAATGGGTATTTGTGTGTCCACATAAATATAAAATATGAGATATTTTTAGCTTAAAAGTATATAATTTTTATCAATACTTTGATAATTGAAGTTAATATTTACGATTTTTTTAAAGTTCAATTGTTTTTTTTTTGTTTTTTTTTACATTTTATGATTTTTATTTAACCATTAAATGTTGATATTTGCTTGAAGAGGAGTTTGTAATGTTTGTAATGAGGTTCTGCTTAAGGTTTACAGTTAATTTTTCCTGGCAGCGACTGACATCTTCTTTGTAAGCAAGCTTCTATTAGAGAAATAAATAAAATTTTCATTTCGGATTAGACTATATACCTAATAGAAAAGTCTGTGAGCAAAAGATAATTCGAAAATTACCAAAATAAGTTCCATTAAACACTGTTATTAATAGCATTATAATTTACAGCATTTTACTATTAAGTCAGTTACTTTCGCTGGAAATGATCTGTTCACTTTTAAGGCCATGTTTCTCATAGGGAGATCATTGTTCATTGCATGGTCATTGAATTTGTAGTAATCAACAACATTTTCATAAATAACAACCTTATTCAAGCTTTAAACTTGTGTTAATGTCTAAAAATACAGTTTGCATAAACTATTGAACTTTTTTCATATTGGCTGTGTATAATAGGTAGGCCAATGTAGAAATGTAGGTGCATTGTTTAGGTCCACCAAATACCAGGAAAGGCTCATTCTGTTGGGTCTCTCCTGATCCACAGTACATTTCTGTCTTCATTCACTGACACTCTGTTGGCCGCCAAGAAACACAGTCAATGAGCAATATCCATTTACGCAATGGACTGTTAAACAATCTGCTTAACATTTAGAGTTGCTACAGTGGGAGTGTGTGCCAGGAAATCCACTGTCATGATAAGTACTCCTTTAAAATTATGCACATTAGCCTGATATACTGGCTCTCACTTACTCCAGCTCCTTCTTCTCCTACACTTGGTTGCCCGACCTGACAAAGATGCGTTGCTTCCCATTTCCTCTTTTTTGCTGCTGGCTCAGCATCCAACTGTGTGTCAGTAATAAGTAACTAGCATTCCATTAATACTGAGCCTCCCATGTCATCAAGCTCATTTATTTGTTGTTACATCTTCAAAATTAATCAAATATTTCTTCTATTATCTCCTCACATTCGACAAATTGTTTTTACAGCATTAGTAACTCGCAGTAATTGATTTATTTTACCATCCCTTTGTACTGGAGTCGGTGTGAGAGAGTAAACATTTTGTTCATTGTAATTGACATTCAGACAAACATGCTGAATATGAACACAATTCTAATTGGTCTGAATTACCAGACTTGTATTAGGCATGTGCTTTAAATCAGGTGCATTATTGAAATAATGTAATTGATTAAATGACAATCCAGGCAGCATAGTGTGTGCAGATGATTGTTGTGGTTGACAGATGATGAAGTGTCAAGTGGGTCATGAGACACACTGAAAAGCTGTGAGAGAGATCAAGTCCAGGGGATGCAGGAGTAAAGGTCAAAGGGACTACGAGAGACAGAGGTCTCCTTCACAGTGAGATGTATTAAAAAAACATGGTTGGATGATAACATTTAGCATTCTGCACTGTACCGCCCCTAAAACCTTTTTTTTAATGCATTAGTGTCTTTTAGGTTTTGGTACCCTCCTTAGGGGACTTTGAAACTGGTTATGAGAGAAGGAGGGGGGTTGAGTGTGACTCATTCGCTGTGCCCACCCACGTTATCCCAGTTCGCCTTGAACTGATGATGTTAAAAAAGTAGTTGCAAGCTCGTTTCCTTTCCTTTAGGCTACAGCTGCTGATATGAACCCCTTCTGTTCGTGCTTCACTGTGGATAATAGGATCACTTCCAACTTTGGAATATTTCTGAAATAACCTAATATTGAAGATTTCCGCTTGTCTCCTGCTCTAGCTCACATATCTCACAGACCCAACATACACAGATTATACAACAAACCTCGCTAAATAGCATTCAATAAGGTATTCATATTTTGTCTTTATTCTTAATTGCATCATTTTAAAAACATCTTAGCCATTATGTACATTAATTTACTATTCTTCAGGTTTTTGTACGTAAGAAACAGGTGTTGTTTTCAGCTTTCTTCTAATGGGTGCATTGTAGCTTTTTGTTTTCTGTAGAAAAATAAATTTTAGGAAAGTGGACAGATGTCTATTTCTGTATATTTCATGTTGCTTAGGGTGATGTCAGCCACACCTACACTGCTTTAAGCTGTTTAACTTGGTGACCATCAAGGTGTTACATTTCTTTGTTCACGAGTCTTACCTCCTAAGCCATGTTTAAATAGGTGGTTTTAAAGCTGCTTGTGTGTATGTAAACGAGTACATATGTGCTTGGAAGTTGATATGTAGTCTAACAGTTCAGAAGATTGCTTTGGAAATCATTATGCTACAGAAAACAAAAGAATTGTATACATTGCAATATTTTAACGCAATACTTCATGCTGGAATATTATAAGGGATGCTATTAATTTTTTCACTTCGCCATTTTTACACATTTGCAGGTTGATCTTCTTTAAGCTGTCTGACGAGGGATTTTTTCCACTAGCCCACTTTTATAGATATCTATAAGAGTGTTTCAATGTATTGAATCATACTTATTTTCATAGAAAGTATGAGTGCATTGTCAAAATCACAATTGACTTACAAATGCAATCTAGTAAGAAATTAGGGTGTCATGATGCAACAGAACTCTTATTTAGCCACATGGATGGTCCTCCACTGTCCATTTTACTTACAGAGTAGATATATTACTGGCAAATATAATAAAGTTTTAGAGAGAGGGTGATAATGGAAAATAAAGACGCTGATCAGGAAAATGCTTTTTTCTTATTACAATCTGCATTGGATAAAGAAGCTGAGTGATGATGTGGACTTAAGTTTTTGTACAATCTTTGAAATGTTGTAACGAAATTGGGATCAGTATCAAATATCCATAGGGTATGTGAGAATATAAATATTTATTTATGTTTTAAAGTTTGCAACCTGCACATATATATGTTTTTTTCATACATTTCTTTACCTCCTTGTTGGTGCATTATATTCTTTTGCGCATTTACTTCCAAGTAGAAAATAGCATGATGCATCCTTTCTTTTTAATTCAGTTTGATTGGATGTAACATCATTTTCAATAACAATATTGATAAACAATTTATCAAAAAGTTAAATAGAAATTATCTAAGCACAATAATGAGTTTGCTCAAAACCAAATATGTTTTTTTTTCATGGAATCATACCTTGCACTGAATCTGTGGCTGGATTTGATGAAGTGCAGCAGTGTAACTAACGTAAGCTAAAGGGGCATTTCCCAGGTCTTTGCTGCAGATATGAAAATACCTGTAACCTACATTTCTAGAAGCATGGCTCAGCTAGGGATCTCTAAAAGCCATTTCCTGCTTGGCTTAGAATAATGAGGTGTTAGTGCCTGCTGGCAGGGTTTAGCTGCACACTTTTCCAATGGAAAAGTTATAGAGACCATAGAAGATCCACATTCACACTCTATGCACACATAAAGGCACTTTCACACTCAAAGGCATGGATTTACTGTATGTCCCCTGGAGGTGTTTTGGAAAGCGGCAAAGCCAGCCAGCAGGCAGCCCTGTCAGTCGGCCTGTGCTGTGGGCATTGATAGGACAATCAGCTCACTTTGGAGTCAGCACAGCCAATCATCAGACAGTTTCTTGGCGAGCAGCACCCAATCTTCTGAGTGTTGCCAGATACCCTATCTTTAGTGAGCCATTCCTGGCTTACTGTTCCAGCCAACCTTATAGAACGCTGTTGCCTGTTTTCAGCCAATCAGGAGTGTTGGCCTGATTTGGGCCTATCAACAGATAACTGCTGCATAGTTACGGCCAATCTGGGCTTTATCCTTCCCCACAGATGTCTGATTAGTGTTGTTTACAGAAATAAACTGCCACAACAGGTTCCCAATGCCAAAATTGCATCATGGATTGTGAGAAAACAGAATTAGGAAATACAGGAAAGGATCACTTAAGAGCAACACTTGGATGGGACACTGAACACATGACAGTGTGTGTAACTCTTTATGTTTGTATTAGCTTTATGCCTGAGCCTGGCCAAAATTGTTCATCCATGTGAGTGCACATCATGTTCAATTTATGTTTTAGAGTCAGAGCAACAATAAAAACAATTTAGCACGAGCTCTTAGGCCCTTAGTTCAAAATACTCTTTTTCTAATAATACAAAAAGGATTATTACAAGGGTACCGATTTACAAAGTATTGTCTTTATATGTACTTGTTTTACTTTATATATACAAATTGTACTTATAAATATCTAAAGTTTAACCCTTTTTTTTACAGCATCATGTCTATTGGCGTACTAGTCTAGAGCAAAAAGAATCACTGACCAATTGAGGGATGGACTCCACTTAACCTTTGATGCTTTGCTGTAATATTGTGCACAAGGATGTAGGAAGCACATCCTTAAAGATTATATGCAAGGGTGGGACATTATGAACTGGACCTGTTTGTCTCCTCGAACCTGATTTTTGACAGGGCACATTATGTAGCTGAAATAGACCAATGAAATCAATTAATACAGTTTTCCTGATAGATTTCTAATTGTCTGCAATTGGGCTAAGTTTCATGATATTTCAGGATAAATGATTTGCCACCACAACATTTTCCAAACCATCATGTTGTCTCCAACTTATGTTCTTCCCACACTGCATACTAATTCCTTGTGTTCCTAAGGAAAACGCCAGCATATCTTTGGCCACTGAGGTGATGTAAAATTATATGGGCAGTCTGACAGACATGCAGTCGTAAGCTGTTGCAGCTTTTTTGTTGGATCAGACCATTGAGACCAGCCTTTGCTCCTATTGGTAGTTTGTTAGCTTTCGTTACATATAGCCCTGCCACTGTTTTACAAGTGTTCCATCTTTTTGAAAAGTTTCGAATTATACTAATAAGCTCAGACTTGAAACACTTCACAGTGACCTCATGTCTTTGGAAATATGTTGACTCAGTTATCTAGCTGTCATTTGACCTAGTATTTTATTATTATTATTATTTTTTTTTTTTACAAATAAATAAATGTATGTTGTATTCAATTTAGTTAAATATTTAATCTTTTTAAAAAGCTGCCTGTTTTAATTATAATCAATTTAACATTTTTTATTGAAATGCACATTGTTTTTTTTCTTTTTGCTTTAAAAGAAGACATCTGGCATTCAGAAACATTGGAACCAATTTATATGGTCATTATAGTTTTTTTGTATTCTCTCTAAAAATGATGCTCTATGTTTTATTTCCTCTGACAACTGACATATTTTTTGCGTTAGTTTCAGTTCACTCAACAAATGGACCCAGTTTTCCTTCAGACATTTCAGCACCATGGACAGAGTGTGGGTTGCATTTCCCACAGCATGGAACAGAGGGAATGCTGGATAGAGAGAGTCAAATGAACTCATTCTGCAATTGGTTCAAATTAGGAACAAGCTCAGCATG
Organism: Cyprinodon tularosa; assembly: GCF_016077235.1. Lineage (NCBI taxonomy): Eukaryota > Metazoa > Chordata > Actinopteri > Cyprinodontiformes > Cyprinodontidae > Cyprinodon > Cyprinodon tularosa. Next base: position 179,374 of record NW_024039499.1, on the reverse strand, counting down.
ATCCTCTCCTACCCAGTCAAACAGAAATCCCATCCTTCTTTGACCCAAAAGCTCCCTTTCACACCTCAAGTTTTTTGTATCTTCATGCTCTACTGTGTGTTTGCTCTCATCCAACTGTGCTGCTCCCTTTGCCTTCCTCTCCCACCTATCTGTCTCTAGAAGCCAGGTGAGGGGGAAAGCCAGAGAAAATGAAACCAAACAAAGGTTTCACGTGCAGATGCTGTCAACCACAGGGTCTGACCGGCCCTACAGCCTGTGCAAAGTAGCGCTGTTGGATTCTCCAGCAACTCTTCAACCTTAGGCTGACCTAGAAAACAAGTCCAGTGATGGGGGAAGATACCCTGCCTTGTTGCAGTACCAAAGAAAACTCAAAAACATTTCTCATTGACAGAACACCAGTTGATCTGACATCATACATCATGAAGGTTTTAGAGAGACTCCTGTTGGCACATTTGATTAAGCAGACAAGAAGCTATCAGGACCCCTGCTGTTTGCTTATCACCATAAAGTTTGAATTGAAGATGCCATCATAAAACCTTCTTCAACAAACCAACTTTTATTTAGACTAGGCAGACAACACTGTGATGATCATGTTCTTTGACTCCTCCAGTTATTTTAACACGATTCATTCTGAATTGCTCTGTCAGAAACTCCAGAAGACTCAGATGGAGGCATCAGCAATTGCCTGGATAAAAGACTAACTCATATACACAACAAGGGGTCAAGTGTCTAACCCAATAGCCAGCAGTATAGGAGTACCAAAGGGGACTGCACTCTGACCATTCCTTTTTTACTTTTCACACCTCTGACTAAAAGTACCATACACACTCCTGTCATCTCCAGAAATGCGTACACGGATGGCTCTATTGTGAGAGGTATTAAAGATGAAACTGTGTATAGGGAATTGGTGAAGTGCTTTGTGGTATGGTGTGGAAACAATCACTTGGTCCTTAATGTAAATAAAACAAGGGAGATATAGTTAAAAAGAAACAGGAATAGAACATCACAGTAGAGGTGGAGGAGCATAAATACCTTGGTGTCCACCTAGAGACCAGACTTGACTGGAGATTCAAAAGTGAAGCTGGAGAAAATAAGGGACAGATCAGGCTGTACCTTTTGAGGATGCTTAGATTCCTCAGTGTTTGCATAAAAATCCTTAACATTTCCTATGCTTTTTTCAAAGAGAATCTGATCTCTTTTGCCATTATCTACTGGGATAGCAGCAACAGAGCAGTTGATTTAAACATGATAATTAGGGAAGGCTCTGTTCTAGGAACTCCTCTAAAACCTCTGGAAATTATTTCACAAAGAGGAGTTGTTCATAAAATGATGAACCATGAACATCCTCTTTAGAAAACTGTTAAACAACAACTGTCTTCAGTCAATGTCTATTCCAGATACGTTTTAAGACAGACCGCTATAGAGTCTGCAACAACTCAGTGAAGAAATCCCTGTAAGAGTTACAGCAATATTTAATTTCCCTTTGGGATTGATAAAGTATTTTTGAGCTGAATTCGAATTGAATACTGTGTGATAGATTATCAGCACTGATAGGGTGAAATGGAATCCATACAGACTTTCATTTACAATAGCAGCATAGGCTGATTAGAGAAGGGAGTGCATTACAGTGTGCAATCAATACGCTCTGACAACTCTTGATGTAATAATATGCATGTGCTGCTGGCAAACCATTTCAGGCCCTCACACACATGGATGACCCCATGGATGAGTTGATTCTCAATTATACAGCTGAATCACTGGTTATAGGGTAAGCTTATGTATTCCAGATGCATGCAGAGAAGTACAGAAAATAATTCAGCATGTGACACCTTTGACTCTGGACTATGTGTACCGGTCTTTATCTGTGAAATTCTCAAAATTTACATTGAAATGACATTTGCCAATGTTTGGCATCAGCAAAGGGAATTTGCATCTTGATCAAAGTACTTAAAATGTAGATATCCTGCACGTTTTGCACGATTGCATTGGAAATCTGTGAACACATTTTACTATTGTCATGTTGGGTTCAAGGCGTCTAACCCACATGCAGAAACCACTCTTGTAGCAGGGAAAAAGTTAAATGATTTATTTTGACAATGTTCACAAGTAAACGATGCATAGGTTCTTGGTTCTTCAGATTGGTCACGGGAGGAACACCACTGAGGAGGACAGAGCAGTTAGAGTTGATCCAGGAAACTTGCAGTTTACAGATGACTGGGTTAAATACCTGCTCAGAGATGGATCTGATCAGCAGGGGGGAACCTTGAGGGTCCAGAGGCTAGTCGGCAGGCAGAGGGCTGAGGGCAGAGGCAGAGACTGAAACGGGGTGCAGGCAGGCAGATTCCAGACAGAGATTTCTATCTCCAGGATTTCAGGTTTCCAGAAAAGTCAGGATATGTGAGGCAGAGAGAAACAGGATCAGACAGGTTCACTAAATCAGGGTTTCAGATCAGGCAGGCTGGCTCAGGTCTTGCTATACCATTACTGGCAACACTCTGGCAGGGAAATGTCAGCCTCCTCCTTCTTAAATAGGTCTCCTGATGAGCAGACAGGAAACAGGTGTGTAGAAGTATGCTCATGCCCTCAGGAGGAAGATCTCAGGCGCCCTCTGGTGGAGAAAGTGGACAAGCCTCCAGATCCCAACAACTATATCTGTTAGTTGCTTGACTAAAATATACTTAAATAATATACTTAAATATACAAATATAAACAAGATAAAATATGAAATGAGATATGCATTGAGGCAAACGTAATCCCATCCTTTTTTTTTTTTTTTGAGTTAAATTTACTAACTCTATAAAGAAATATATTGTTTTACTGTGAAAATTGCTAAAAAGATATAATACGATTAAAATAAGTTTGACACAAATTAGTTGATGTTATAGTGCAGTCATCAGGAAAGAAAAGTAGTAATAGTTAGGTAAAGTCTGATCCAGAAACACATTTATAGTATGTATTTGGTCCTGTATACTAACAAAATTGAAATATCAAATATTACATTTAAAAAATCTGATAAAAGTTTGCATAAAAGATATCCTTGAAATGTAAAAACAATAGATTATCTTGTCTCAAAGGACTTCCTTAAGCAACTGTGTCTGGACTCAATCATCATAAATTATTTTTTCTTAATTAGCATTAGACAGATGGCAGTCCTTTTAAACTTGTCTATGTGAGCATTTTTATTTCATAGTTGGTAAACAATTTAGTAAATTGACTAAAACAGAAAGGACTATTTAACCCTTTGATTGTTTTTAATAACAGCAATAAATGATTGGAAAATCCTGCAGCTGGTTAATGATGCAAAAATTCACATCTGATTTTTCATTTTTTTTCATAGTGATACAAAAACTAAATTACTGAGTGCACTCAATCCTGAGTTTTTTTATACTTCCAACAGATGTTTTAAAACATATGTTAAGCTTAAATTGTATTATTGAAAAACGATATAAGAGTGTAGCTTTGTGTTTTTGGGTCTTTTTTTCCTGTTTTTTCTTGAGAACTGCAGCAAATATTATAGTAAAGTCAAATTGGACTGAATTATTCACTTCTGATTAAATTTTTTTTTTATGTAAAATTAGTGTTATTTCCTACACCTTGTGTAGTTTTAGCAACTTTTGACCTAATTTACAAATTTTGCCTGAAATAAGTGAGCCATTTCTGGCGGAGGTGGGCAAAAAAATTTTTACTTTCATCTCATCATTTCATACTATCATGTTCTTTAAGGCATTTGTAGATCAAATAGGAACTCCAACCACATCAATCCATCCTTTCATCCATCCATCAGGGCCAGTGCCTTTCTCCGGCAGTCTATGGGCAAGAGGCAAATACAAAAGTCCAAATAGGAACTCCTTTTCTGGAAAATATTTTATTCTGTATTACTTTTAAATGAATACACTGCATATTGTCAATGAGTTTACCGCTATATCTCTGAAATATATTTTATCTTTCCTCTTGACATGACTATGCATGGCTTGTTTCTGAAACCGGACCAATTTTATACGTGGTTTTAACAACAGTGGTATCGGATGAAGTAGTTTGCCCTGCAACCGGATGGTTTTGTTGGTCTCTAGCCCCGGCTCTGGCTTTCAGTGTTGTTGTGTCCTTGGGCAAAAAACTTCAACCATCATACCTACTGATGGTGGTCAGAGGGCCTGGTGGCGCCTGTGTCGGGCAGCCTCACTTCTGTCGGTGGCTGCAATGTAGTTTGCCGCCATTAGTGTGTGAGTGTGTGCATGAATGTGTGAATGAATGAATGTGGTGTAAAGCGCTTTGGTCAAGTCCTCTGACTTGAAATAGCACTATTTAAGTACAGGCCATTTAACATATTACTTCATTTGCCACTGTGGGAAAGGACTATGGAGCCAAATAGTCAGCAGGATTTTTTTAATGAACCTTAGGGGTTGGTCTAAGGATATTAAACCCACTGCGAAAATGAGCCCCAGCTGTTGGACTTTGTTCCCAACATTAATTTGTTTGTCAATTTTAGTGTCTGCTATAGCCAAAAAGCATCTCTGCCTCCAAAGTGCTCCAAAACAGAAGTGCCAAGGTTGCTCTGTCATATCCTAATGAATCTCCTTTGGTGGTAACATATAGGATTGACTCTGCGTGATCCGCGTTAGGACAAGGATGACTCTCCATGGGGAGAGTTACTCATCCACTACGACACAGAGCAAATTCACATACCACCGTTTTAAACTGTGGTTGGCTATTCACAATGTTTAAAGCGTAAGGCGCAACATGACATACAATATCAGTTTACAACCATAATGGCAATATATATGTTGAAAGTATTGTTTGCTGTTGTTTAGCACAGTACCCTAATACTTGTACAGCAGTTATTTTGAAATCTCCTACAGGTAGTAATGCTGTTTCCTTTTTCATGAAAAGATCAAACTTTTACACTTAACTTCCATACTCATATGGGAATTATACAGATGGTGAAGATTCATTCCCAGATGTGGTACCTGTGATGTTAACAATGTGAACTAATGGCTAAGAAAGAAGTGGGGATATTTCCCATATGCTAAGATGTAGGAGCATAGCAAAATTGTGTATGCATGCACTCTCAAATTTACACCAAACCAAGCAATGTTAGATTGTTCTTGGAGGTCCTAGAAATCTTAGGGTGGTCTTAATCTGGAATGTCAATAGACAGTGGGAAGATAAGACAGCTCTATCGTACCATTTTTAGATGTACAAGACTCCCTCCTAATTCACAAAATGAATTTCTAAGGGATGTTGTAAAGATGTTAGGGAGATATAACCAGCTGTCTAATGTCACAAATGATGTGTTCAAAGCCTTTGTCTATTACCGCATTTCCCCTTTGTCTTTTATCTCTGACCTGTCAGTTCACTGACATCTTGCTTGGTGACAGAACAGCCTAAAATCTAGCAACGTGAAAGTCTTTCCATTCTGACTCATCTCTCTGGATACGTTTTGAGTAGTTACTGTCAATGGAATATCAAGTGGCTTTTAAAGAAACAAAGCTGGAAATTAAATAATAATGACAGTGATGTTCATGCCTTGGGCCAAGGGATATAAAAGAGCAGGTCTTAGCCACTCTAGGATACGTGTAACTATTCTAACATAAGTGCCCTCATTATGTATGCTCAAGAGGGGGCTGCTTGCTTTTGTGGCTTTAAGCTTAGAGTTTTTTTGTCTGCATGAAGGGTAAGTGAATGTTTATTCACTTGCAAGTGTGTAGCTCCAGTTAGGCGCTGATTTTCCTTAATTATGGGTGTTTCCCTGTTTTCCTTCAGGACTGATAGAAGACTGCTGTGATACTGGCTCATCGGAATAAATGGCATTAGTATTGTGTTTAGCTCTTAGCCTGGGGTCTTGTTTCTCAGCCTTTTTTGTTTTAAGTGGCAGCCTTGCATGAAGCCCCCTTGTGCTGAGCCTATTTCTCAAGTATTACCTTCCCAAAGGAATTCAGTGTTTTAACTCTTAACGGAGAAAGTAAAAAATGCCAGGGAATGCTAAAGAAATCTATCCTGCTATGATTAACATGTGCATTAGCACATCAATCTGTTTAGCCTTTAGAGAAATACAATGGGCATGACACAGCATTAAGCTATCAAGCAACAATAGACAAACAGCATGGTGGGTATCAGAAAGGGACTTCTGGTTAGTGCACAGCTACATACACACTTTGACTGAGACTCTTAACATAGCATCAGAGGGGAGTGATGTTTTGCTCATTAGCATGGCTGCCTGGATGGAGGTAAAAGTGAGCATGCTGCAGGGGTTCGGCTTTGCTGAGAGAGGCCCACACAGGAAGCTGTTCCTTCAATATGAAAGCTGAGCTGCTGTTTGTCACTTCTTGTAATTCCTGTTGGATTTTTTTTTTTTCACAAATCTTCCTGCTATTTTGTACTCCACCTCCTCCTAATCATATCCTCTATCCCATCTCTAAACCATGTCGTCCCTAACCTCTTTACTAATCATGAAAGCTGGAGAGAAATAAATGCTTAACAGATGCTTGTATTGTCAGGGGCCGCTTATGAGCAACCATGTTTTCACAGCTCAGTTGGAATGAATATTTTTAGTGGATTACCTTAGATTACCCCCTTCTTGGTTATGCTTAAAGGAATAGTACACCCAAAACATGTTTAGCCTTCATTTTCTACTCACCCCCATGCTGAACAACACTCTGGAGTACTTTTTTGATATCTCAAATGCATCTGGAGATCTGGGAGGCTTCTTGCTGTCTGCTGACATTCAAATAATGGAAGTCTATGGCGCCCGAGACAGAAAGGTCCATAAAAGTCCACAAAAGACGGGTCAATATTCCTCCATACTGCTCGTCCAATGTATTCCAAGTGTCCTGAGTGGGTAGCGTCCATAATTTACTCGAAACAAAGTCATTTAGAATGTTTTTAGAGCATAAACAGTAGTGTATAGGATTTCCTAAAAGCGGAAACCGCGGCAGACCAAACCAGATGAAAGTGCGCATTCAGCTCGGCAAAGAACTCATGCTCTTCCTCAACACTGAAGTCCTCAGACATTTTTCTTTCGTTGTTTCTTTCTTTGCACAGGTAAACAGCACATTTCTTCTTCTACGCTTGCATTATCGGCAGAGCAGACGCTGAATGCACACTTTCATCTGGTTTGGTCTGCCGCGGTTTCCGTAGACTCGTGAACGCGCTTTTAGGAAATCCTATACACTACTGTTTATGCTCTAAAAACATTCTAAATGACTTCATTTCGAGTAAATTATGGACGCTACCCACTCAGGACACTTGGAATACATTGGACGAGCAGTATGGAGGAATATTGACACGTTTTTTGTGGACTTTTATGGACCTTTCTGCCTCGGGGGCCATAGACTTCCATTATTTGATCATGTTTTGGGTGTACTATTCCTTTAACCCCGTCTACTGTCCCAGGCCAATTTGAAAGGGCATTTTAGAATGCTTTTATTTTCTCAGTAGTAGTAGCTGTAAACAAACCATACAAATCATACACATCTTTAAACGTCTATCATATATTTAAGAAGACATGAGGTACATAATAATAATAATGAATTTTATTTATCATGCACTTTACATTTGATTTCAAATCTCAAAGTGCTACAAAACAAGTTTAAAAGACCATAACATTAAAAACAGAGTAAAAAGACAGTCATTAAAATCAATACATTAAAAGGCATACGTAGCCTATTAAAAAAAAATCTAAAATCAACACTTGTAGGAATTTCTAAAAAAAAATGACACATGTCAGTTTCACATACATTCATCTGGAAATATACTTTCCTGTAAATCCTAAGATTATCACATGGGATATACAGGGTCACACATGTGACACCTGAATCTAGTCAGACATGTAAACTAGATATTGATTTTAGGTTTTAAAGATATTCATAAAAGGCTGTGCTTCACCAGGTAACTAATTTTGGGAAATCTTGGGTTTGCTTTCATTGGCCCAAAGGGTTATAAAAATACAAAAGAAACAAAATGAGGACATAACCTACAGCTTGACAGCAAAAGGCATAGTACAACAACAAAAGTAGCCACACCCTGATGACAAAAGCCACAACATGGACCAAAAGCCATGACAGCAATAATTAAAATCTGACAACAGAAGCTGCAACTGCAGAAAATATCTACAGTGAAACCAACAGGAAACTAGATTTTTAGAGTAGCTAATTGAAAATGGCTGCATTTACTTTAAAACCTAACTGTATTTAGACATTACTGGATATATTTATATATGTACACATGTGGACACTATTGTTGGTACCCCTTGTTTGATAAAAGAAAGACCAAGTTTATTTTTTTTTTATCATTCTATTAATATATGGTTGAAAAGCAATGTCAGACTTTCTTTGTTCATTTTCAGGGAACTTTTATCATTACTTTGTCAGTTTCAAGTTATTTCTGTGACCATTGTTAGTTTTTCTGTCTTTAAACAGAGGGTTCCATTATTTTGTCCATTTGTATGTATCAGCTTCTACACACATTATATCAATTACTGGGCTGCATATAATAGGTTGTCAAAACATACATATTAAAAATTAAATACACCAAGATAAGCCAAAAGCAAATTATCTGCCTGGGCTTTACTCACTCTTTGAGAAACATCTGTGTACCCCAAAACAAAAAGTGAAGCACTTTTACCAGTTTTAATGTTCAAAGGAGGAATTGTTTTGGTCTACTTTGAAATAGGGCTCCACAGCATGCAAGGCTTGCTGCGCAGTGGAGCCAAGCACAATCACAGGGTATTTTTTATTTTTTTTTAATCAGGATTCATATATTTATACAACAATCAAAAAATAAAATAAAATAAAAATTCACTTAAAATTGTCATTTTAATTTACTGTGTCCCAAGGTGGTATGGATTTTATTTGTCACATTTTTGCTTTTGTTTTTGTACACTTTGCTGTCATGTTGTGGTTTTTGTTGGTACTACATTTAAAGGAAAGTTATTTAACTAAATTCAGAAGAGTCAGAAGATTTCACTAACAGAACAAACATAACTCATGGTGCTGAACTGTCTGTGTCTAACTGTCCCTATTACCTTTATGTACTCCAATAAATGGATACAGTGCCTAGAAAAGGTATTTGACTCCCTTGTACTTTTCAAACTTTTGCCACATTTCAGGCTTCAGACATATTAAAAAATAATTTTTTTGAAGAATCAACAACATGTTGCACATAATCATGAAGGGGAACAAAACTTATTGGATATTTCAACCTTTTTTTTAAAGCTACAGTGTCTAACTTTTAGCGACATCTAGCGGTCAGACTGCAGACTGCAGCAACATCAACATCCCCCCCCCCCACCGCTTCTCCCCCCCAACAGTACGGCGAGCGTTACGGGACAAAATGTCTTCCACGACGTCCGCATCACCTACCTTCTCAAGTGATGAGGTTTGTTTACATAGATAATTTTACAGATAGTATTTCATTTGTCTGTGTAGGGTATAGATTTCATGTAGACTTAAGATAATAAATATACCCGTTATTTTTTCTACATCGTTGTGACGTTTTGGCGATCTCGCAATCACTAGTTTGTTGGCTCTGCGCTGCCGTAGCGCAAAGATGTTTGCCTCCATGGCTGCGAGACCCGCTCCTATGTAATTATAAATAACGAATTCTAAGGCAACGCAAATATTAAGGTTAAGAGGCTGAGCTCGTAGATGATGATAAATAACATAGTTATGTATAATATATTACATTTCTGACTGTATATCCCTGTAATTATTACACACTGTAGCTTTAAACAAATTAATATCTGAAAAACTGGGTGCGAAAAATGGTTCAGCCATCTTGAGTTAATACTTTGTAGCACCACCTTTTCCTGTGATTACAGAAAAGGTGTATGTCTTTATTGTACATTGAGAGACTTAAATTTCTTAAATCTCGCAAAACAGCTTGAGCTCAGGATTGTTGGAGGGAGAGGGTTTGTGAACAGCAGTTTTCAGTTCTTTCCACAAATTCTCGATTTGATTCAGGTCTGGACTTTGACCTGGCCTTTCTATCACCAGGATATGTTTATTTCTGAACCGTTCCATTTTAGATTTTGCTTTATGTTTTGGTTCATTGTCTTGTTGAAAGATAAATGTCTGTCCGAGTCTCCAGTCTTTTGGCTGTCCAGAATTTGGCTGCATATATCTTTCCATCAGTTATAATCATCTTGTCAAACCATGATGCTGCCACCACTGTTTGACAGTGGGGGTTGTGTGTTCAGGGTGATGAGCTGTGTTGCTTTTACAGCAAAACGTAACGTTTTGCAGTGTTGCCAGATAGGTTGAGTTTGTTTTTTTCTGACAAGAGCACCTTCTTCCATGTTTGCTGTGTCTCCCAGGTGGCTTGTGGCAAACTTTAAACAAGACTTTTTTTTTTTATATCTTTAAGAAATGGCTTTCTTCCATAAAGGCCAGATTTATGCAGTATACAACTTATTGTTGTCCTATGGACAGAGTCTCCCACCTCAGCTGTAGATCTTTACAGCTCATTCAGTGATCATGGGCCTCTTGGCTGCATCTCTGATCAGTTGTCTACTTTTTCGATCAGAGCGTTTAGAGGGACGGTGGGTCTTCAAGGATTCGCAATGGTCTGATACTCCTTCCATTTCAATATTATCTCTTGCACAGTGCTCCTTGGGATATTTAAAGCTTGGGAAATCTTTTTGTATCATCATCAGCATTCAATGTCTCCACAACTTTATCTCAGACCTACAGTACCTGGTGTGTTCCTTGTTCTTCTTGATGCTCTCTGGGCTTTAAACAGACCTCTGAGACGATCACAGATTACACACAGGTGGATTATTTTTATCATCAGTCATTTAGGTCAACAATCGATCTTTCAATAGATCATCCTCATGGAACCTCTGGAGAGAGTTTGGTGCACTGAATGTAAAGGAGATGATTAATTTTGCACACCACATTCTTCAGGTGAAAATATCCAATAAAACTTCATGATTGTGTCCCACTTGCTGATTTTTCACAAAAAAATATTATTTCCGATCTTTATGTTTGAAGCCTGTAATTGGGCGAAAGGTCAAAAAATCAAGGGGGGCGAATAGTTTTGCAAGGCACTGTATGAGAAGGAGCAGAAAAATGTACAAATGAACAGCCTTCGGTTAAACCCACTCTTCATAACACTACACTGTCTCGCCTGGACACCCCTTAGATTACTTTGGTGTCTATAATACTCTGTAGCTATAGTTGAATACCATGATGTATACCAAAAAGGCACATGTAGTCTAGATGCTCCACATATTTATACATTTAAATCTAGTTTTAGGAATATGGCACTGACCGCAATCATATGATATTTGTATGAAAAAGTATTTGATCGCATGTTATGCATGTGTCAGACTTTATATCAAATTGGAACATGTGACCAAAGCCACATATATCACTTATGGCATTTTTTTCTATATGGGTATTACACTCTTAGGGTGCTAATTCTTCCCAAAGATCATATGATTAACTTTGATTGTTGTTTAAACCTTAATTACTGGTTAAATTATTACTCCAAAAATATACATTTAATAATGTAGCTTACATGTAAGATTTTTTGTGGCTTTTAAAATTAGTCTACGAAATTTTTTTAAGTTTTTGTGTAGTCGGCTTAGTTTAAAAGTGTAATTGTGACGAACGGTTGTACTGAAACTGGAATTTCTCTCTGGGATTATTAAAGTATGTCTGATTCTGATTCTGATTAATGTGATTTGTCTTGCCAATTGCTAAAGTTTTATATGTGATCTTATTGTAAACTAGTTGTTAAAGATTTTCGGAAACTCACAATTTTTTCCAGATTTTGATTTTAATAATTCAGTTTGTTACATTGAACTCTGAAAGGAAAGCCAAGTACACATAAAGCAGTCAGAATAAATGAAATGTGCCTGCACAGAACTGTGAAAAAGAGCTTTTGTTCTCTTTGCTCATGGAGCAGCCTTGAAAAACATTGGAAACTAACTGAATTTATAATGCTGAACATTTTTAAGTCCAGAGATAAAAAGCTTGTAAAAGCCTCCTTAAATTGTCCCAAATACATGTTAATTGTGTATTTTTTATTTTTTTTTTGTGTTACAATGTAATTTTCCTGCCTCTTGGCCAGTACTTCCTTTGAGACTTCCTTTAATCTCAAAGGTGAAATAAAGGGGAAAAAAGCATGGAATGAACTTATAGGCCTGAAATGTGTTTTACATTAACATATAATAAAAGTAGCCAGCTTTGGTAGATATAAAAGCTTAACTTACTCATATTATTCTGTCTAGTATCAAATATTATTTGAGAAGTTCTCCACAAATCTGTTGCATAAATTCCCATAAATACGTGGCTTTTGTAGATTGCAAAGTTTTTACTCCTCTGTCCAATATGGAGGGGTCAGAGAAGTCTGGATACTGTGCTGACTGCTTGATGTTTTTAAGCTAAAAATCTTGTTCTTTTTCTCTGAGGTACTTCTAGATAGCTTGGATCTATGTTGTTGTAAGATAAACCTCGGACCACTCCTAAGGGTAATGCATTCTCCTGTGGCCGCCATTTTGGTTCAGGGGGCCTCTCACTGTTGAACCTTCCTTTCCTCTTCTCCTCATTGTAATACAGATCCTGCATAATGATTAAGATTTTAATTTTATCAGTCCATGATATATTTTTAGTCTTCATTAGAAGGCTTCTCTTCAGAGTTCACACCAAGACTTGCTTATTACGACTAATTTTATGCTGTGCTCAAAGCTTTTGTCCTTTCAGCTGCTTAACATGCAAACTGTCCCATGATTCAGATATGGCTTTAGGCCTGCCAGATCTTTTCCTGTCATTTTTCCAATTTTCATTTTGATGATGAAGAAAAAAATACTCATTGACATCTTGATTTTCTTTGTAGACTGCTTACATGAAAGACACATTAAAGTGTCGTGATGGCATGCACTTTCTATAGTATAAAACTGTTCAGCTGGTGATCACAAGGAGATGATACCACAATGTGTTCCAACATTGGTTTTATTCAGAGTGAGTTTTTTTTTTCCAGTAATTCTTAAAAGTGCATAATTTCTCACTTTTGAGTGACCTACCTTTTTCAGTCTCTTGCAGTTCTGCACTGATCATTGATTACAATAAATAAACAGGAAAAAAAATGTGGGGTTCTAAACCTTTTGACCAGTAGTGTATATTATTACCTTTCAGAAAAATAAATGACCAAGATAAAAAAAATATACAGGTTCTTAGATGTCACACTATGTTTAGGCTAATGATGTAATTCCGACTTTAGTTCCTTTAACAGCTGTCTGTTAATGCGGCAAGCCATTTTACATATGACTAAAGTTAGTATTTAGGAGGCCTAAGAAACTCTTAACTATCCATTTCTACACCAAAAATGAAGGCTTTTAAAATTTATGTAAGCACATTTGAACCATTTTTCATAGTTTTAAATATTTTTTTTTATAATATCTTAATGCTTGTTTCAAATTATTTTATTCTTATTTTTGTTATAATATAGATGAATCCAAAATTATACATGCAACTGGGATTAGGAAAGACAGATTTTTTATAACGCAAGTTTTGAACAAATACAGTATATACATAAGGTTGCCATAGGTTTCAAATACTTATTGCAAATTTCCACAACAACTTTTGAGCAATTACTGTGCGGATATACCACATAATTTAATTCATTTCAATTTAGTTTATTTATATAGCACCAATTCACAACATGTCATCTCAAGGCACTTAATGATTCAACTAGATCATACAGTCAAATCGATTCAAAGTTTTCTATTTAAGGAAAACCAGTTGATTGCATCAACTTATTTACTCGAAAGCAATCGCTCACTGATGAAAATCTAGACTGTAACCATACAGTTATCAGAAGGTATTGAAGGTGGTTCGTATTCCTCTTTACCTGTAATTGCCCGTTTGATGCCAGACCCCCTAGTTTATTATTTGTCACTTTTGTAAAATTATACTATTCTTATAAACAAATTCTGATGTGTGATTGCATGACAATTAAATTTAATTTTGGTATAAGGAGATGATAGGAAAGAAAGAGAGCCTCTTATTATGAATCAACTGACAGCCATTTGTTTGACACTGCATTTAAAGTATTGGTTTATGCATTTTCCAATCTTGCCAGCTGTCACTTCAATGTAACTCTGACTTAAACTGATTGCCTTTAGCCATAACAACATATTTATCTCTCACACTTTTTATTAAGAAGTTAGAATAGTTCTTTCTTGCCTCACTTGTGTGTCTCATCAAAAATAAAGGAATACTGATAACAGAAAAAGGATTCAGTTTTAATTTGATAATTTTATTAATGAATGGAAAAACTATCCAAATCTACGTAGACTGTACAAACGCGATAAACTGGTCCTGTTACCCTTGGCAGCAACAGCTGGCCTCAAGCATTTTTAAAGCTGCCAATAAGTATTTTTATATAGTTCAGGTGTGGGCATTAGTGTCCCAGCAGATGTTGTATAAAATCAATTTGGCACTGTAAATTCCTGACACTTTTCTCTTTTCTCCTGTATGGCTTTAAAACCATGACCTCTGATGCCTTAAGTGCGCCTTAACTACTGTTGTCTGTATCAGGTGTGAAGATCTACTGCTGAAGGATTTAATCGTACAGGCCAAATGTTAAAATTTTATTTTAAATGTGAATTCATGACACTTGGACAATTATAGCATTCCAGTCTTTGCAATGGTAGTATTGCACACATTAATACGAGCATGATGAAACATTTGCAGTATAACAGCAACAATAATATAGGCTACTGTTTCCCCCATACATGTTGCAGACTGTCTTTTTATGTTTCTATTGTATTTTTTTTTAGGTTTTACATATTTGCCTTTATAGTTATATCCACTTTGTTTTTCATTCAGGTTCTTGGTGGCGTCAATAAAGATCTTCCTTTTTAAAATACCATATCTCTTAATAGCACAATTTGTAACAACCGTTGTCAATTACTCTAGTTGTTGTTGAAAAAAAGATCGCTAAAAGGTGTGATCTTTAAACATTGTTTTAGGTACACCTGTGTTATTGTGCTGGGTGTAAATATTTAAACAAAGCCTGAAAATAGCCTTATTCTAAATGAAACAAGCTTTTAATCGATAGGCATTGCACTGCCCTAAATTACTTATTCCCTTTGAAGTTACCGGAGGGCTAACTTGGTTTGTGACCTTTTTCTCTGCAGCACCTCCAACTGTCCGCATCATTCACTCCGGGCATGCATGCAACGTTGAAGAGGAGAGACACACAGAGAGAGTGTACACCATCAGAGAAGGAGAGACCCTGGAGCTCACCTGCCTAGTCACAGGTCATCCTCGACCACAGGTAAAGGAAGTCATTTCATATACCCGGCCATCTTAAATCACAGACATAAATGGCTACACCAGGATATCATGGGACAGGTTGGTAATTGGGCCTCCATCTGTCTTAGCCTTTTAATTCTATACAGGCATCAGAGTTGCACACTAAACCGGCTTAAAAAGTTTAATCCTTTAATTAATGATGGTTTAGCTTTCACTGTGCACCTGCGTGTTGATAGTAAAAGCCTAATGAGAACACAGGAAGCAAAACAGCAGAAACATCTGCCAAAACAAAGTATAATGAGTGAGAAACGGGCCACGGTAAAAAGACTCTGGGTCATGCAAATCCACATGGATGCTCAGCGTCAGATAAAAGCTTTTCTCGCATTCGTATTTACAGATGTGGTATGAACTAATTAAAAAAAACGTAGGCTTTGCATTTGTTCTTGTTTTCCACTTCTTGCTTTCATCACCATCACATCAGGCAAGAGTGGAAAAAATGTCTGTCTTCTTGTTCAGAAGTTGATCCCTGAAGGTATTAATTTGCTCAAAGTAACCCAACCTTCACTCTCGCTGTCTTGTAATAATCTTCTGCTAACCTTTTGATCAGTAAGGTCATGTTTTTGCAATTAAATAAAGTTTCCTTTATTCTCACACCCGATCAAGCTGATTTGCATTACATAATATGACTGAACTTTTTGATCGATGGAAAGGTTTGTTATTATTATACACTTGCCCTTTGGATGTCAAAACAAAGGAGCATATTGATTTTTATTTTCCGATCATTCAGGTAAAGCCATTTCAATTAGAAAGTATCAAATAATGAATGGCATGCTCTTTTTTGATGGACCAGTTGCAACCCAGCTCTTATCATCTCTCTTTTCAATTGATCAGGACTTTTGAAAAACAGAATGAAGCTAGAAGGGGAAGGGTGGGAAGAGGCAAGAGTGGGAGATCAAAAGCCCTGCAGGGCTCTGGTTGGGGAGGTAGCATTGCCTTTGAGACAGCCTTTATAATACTGGCAGATCCTGTGGCACTAAGGGCCTCTGCTGTGTCTCTGTAGACTTTGGGACACGTCTGATTTTTCTCCCCCTCTGGCAGTAGTGGGGAACCCGTCTCTCTGCACACAACCATACCAAGGTACCATCAGAGGTTGGAAACATAAGAGTTACTTTTGTTATTGTTAAATAGAATGGAAAACATGACCTGATTGGCCACAGATGTACAACTTTTTCCCCCTATAAATTAAGTTTCTCTTTTTAATTAATCAATAATCAAGATCTCTCTTTACTCCTGAGTTTTACTTTCTAATCAACTTTTTTTTTATCTTTCACAAGGCAATTTTTATAAGTTCTTTCAAATGTTGTGTGGCATTATCAGCTAAGCCTAGACCACAGTTTGATATGTTGCAACACCAGATTTAACTTTGTCATTTCACTGTTGTTTAATCATTTACAGCGAAGCCCAAAACGAACGTTTTCATCTCTGCTTACAGACGGAATCACTGGCTTTATAGTTACAAACTGAGAATACGTTTCAGCAGGTCTGTCTTTTACCAGTAGGAAATGTAACAATTGCTAATGGTTTTTGAGAAATATACTGAAAGAGAGACACCATCTGTTCAAATCATCATTACAAACAAAATATATCTTAATAAAGTGCATAGAGCTATTGAAAAATAATTTTTAAGTTGGTAGGTTTTGAATCTAATTTGAAATAATTTTTTCTTATATATCTTTATACTGTCTATAACCTTGAAAAAGCTGAAAAACAATTGATGTATAATAATAGAAGAAAAAAATTTCTCGAAGATTTCTATGTTAGACTTAACAACAGGGGTCCATTTCACATAGTACGTTTAACAAACTTTGATTCAAATCCTCAACTCTGAATTTATCTAGCCTAAGGTTGGAGTTTTCATTTCCATAAAAGCCTATAATCTCTTAATTATTTTCTAAATTTAATTTTTTGAAGCAGAAACTGAATTTCAGAAAGTTAAAAAAGAAATGTTACTGGTAAGAATTAAGTTTTATATATAGTGAGAAATGTTTGCACATTTTAGGTGGCCGTTTTAGGATGTATCAGCTTGACTGAATATGTATTTATGACATCTGAAATACATTTCTTCATAGTCAAAATAATACAAATGATGAACACTAACAATGGGAATATGGAGATCTGATATTCATTTCTAGATTTGGAGAATGTTTAATCTAGATGTGGAGATTGTCATTTTGAGATGGTCATTTTAACCAGGGATTTTTGTTTTCAGATATCAGAAATACATATTCAGTCAAACAAATACATCTCAAAATGGCTTGCCATAGTCTGTGGTAACCATGATAACATTAAGGATTTATTTCTTGAATGGTAGTTGATCAATGTATTGAATTTATATGCAATCATCTGGCAGCAGGTGAAGATGAAGAAAAAAAGCGTTGTTCTAATATATAGAACCTGGTCATCATCTCATGGAGTTTTTCCTTAGTTTGATTTTGTCTTCTATCACAAATTAAATACTAAGTTGCTGTTTGCACCCACTTCAGAGGTTATCAGCCCAATAAATGCCCACAGAATGGCTTTGGATTTTACCAGTAGGTTTAGAAGGTTGTTATCACTGAGTGAATCCTATACTTACCCAAAGATAAACTAGTACACATTAATTGTTTTCAAAACTGAACTAAGTTCACAAACCTTTAAATGAACTAGTGTAAGTTAATTTGGTAAATTAAGCCACAGTGCTACACAATAGTAATATAATATTTCACCCTTTAAATGTGTGATATATTGATAGAAATGGAAAATAATCAATGCAATTAAGGTATACTTAATGTGCAATAAAGCCTTTATTTAGCATTAGAATTACATAAAACCTCAGAAACATTGAGGTACATTCAGGTTCTGCAGAAAAGATCTGTATCACACATTATTTCATACATTCCTCATTCAGTAGCAGATATTTAACTTGATGTGTCACTTTAACTTTTAAGTGGACAAGGCTGACATATGAACTCTTCCAAGCACTCTGTAAAACTGGCATCAGAAATACCAGCAGAAGAGTCTGAATTGCACAGAATAGTACTAGCAGTAAAAATGCTGGTCTGTCATCCTGTATGTGGTAATAAGTGCGGTAAAACCTCATGTTATCCAATGAAAAGTGTCTTTATCAATTGAACGTGAGCTGTGTGTTGCTCATTATTCTCAGAGGGAATGTTGCTCTCATTCACGTTCATTACTTCAAAACTGGTCTTTTAAATTCACTAAAAATATGAAGTATTCAGAGACGCCATTCATTGAACGTGTTCATGAAAAACACCGGTTACTACAGTGACTGAAACAGAGGTTTAGTAAACTCTGTCTGAAACAAAAAACTAAATTTTCCATGCTTTCAGGGTTTAATAAAAATCGTTTTCAGTAAACTTGCTTAATGAAATGGACCCCTGGTCAACTAAGGTGCAAAACAACACATAAACACATTATCTGTGTTTTTCATTCTATATTTGCACTTGGTTTTGTGAAACACAAATAACAATGCAGGTCTCATTTAATTTCTGTTTAATACTTTAACTCTATCAGTGTGCACACTTCTTAGATTACACAGGAACCCCGCATGGATTTCTGCTTCTGTCTCTGGATTGTGTCCAACAAAGCAGCAGCCTCTTCATAAGGGGCTTTAATGTCAGCTTTAAGCCCATCCGCCCACCAACCCAACTTGAGGGCAAAAACACAGGCTTTCTAATAATAAAGCCTTAGATTCATACAATCCCTCCACACACAAACTGCACACACATGGTTAACACGCCTGTCTGTCTTCCTATTTGTTTACCTGAAAACAGATTCACATGCTTTTTTCTGCTCTCTTGTTGGCTTGGCATTTCAAGGTGTGAGAACAGAAGCTGCTAAAAGAAGGGGACTGTTGACATGTAGTAAAAACGCCAGCCAGTAATTTTAAATTCTTACAAATGTGCAATATTTACTTCTTTGTAAAAAAAACAAAAAAAACAAAGTTCATCTCTATAGCTTTAATCTTATAATTTTGCCCAGTTGCTCAGAGGAAATGAAAAAAAATATATAACAAAACAAAAATTTTAATAACAGTAATAATAACAATAGAAATTTTATTATTCTTACACTGGAGAAATTCACTCTCTGCATTTAACCCATCCCCTTGGGGAGCAGTGGGCTGCCATTGTGTGGCGCCCTGGGAGCAGTGTGGGGTTAAGGGTCTTGCTCAGGAACCCAGAGTGGAGGCCATGAGGATCGAATCGGGTACTTGCAACCTTTTCAGAGGATAAGCATGATGCTCTACCCACTAGGCCACACTCCCATCAAATTTAGGAAATATTTTTATTAATAATACTTTAATAATTTAGTAATAATACAACAAAATATACCTAACTTAAAATGATAATGTTCAAATATAATGCTACTGAAAATTAACATTTCCTCTGTTTTCATGTTTAGTAGTTATTTTATAAGCCATGCAAACTGACGTGAAATGTTGATCAGACCAAAAATCTTCTTGACTTGTTTTTTTCTGCTTTTCTTGCTGCTTCCCAGTTTTATTGTTGTCATTACCTATGAACTTCATTTTTTGGCAAGGAAAAGCTGTGAGTTGTGTCAAAAATGAAATACAATATAGATTTAATAGCTTTTACAAAGTGTGGAGCCTAAATAACCTATTTATTTTCTGTCACACTTTTGGGACAAACCTTTCCTCAGAACACAATTAAAATGCAGAGTTGTGAGAAAAATCCAAGTCAAAGGTACCGGTAGTATTAAAAATAAAATTATATAAAATTTCTTACTAACATAACATATACACATTTCCCCAAAAAATATCACCTATAAGTACACCAGACACATTGTACCTGTCCTTATATTATTTCCTCACTGACTAAGTTTTCTAGAATAAAAAAAAAATGCTAACTATGTGGGTCATCTTAACAATTTCAAATAAAGGAAAAATTGTGAAACCAAACCAGTAATGTTTTCTCATAATATGTGATGCTATTGCACTCTTGCTGCATGATGTAAATATATTCCAAAAATGCTGTATTTTTACTGGGTGTTACTCTTCTGTAACATTACAATTTTATTTTACTTTTTTATCTTTTTTTTTTAATTAATTTATGTTGATTTTTTCCCCCCCTGACCATCTAGGGATGAAATTTCAGTGCTCAACTAAAATCCTCATTGTGCCAATTATTTACAGTATCAGACCACGTAATGGGACAGCAGGTACTGGCTTCAGATGACCTTTTTTACGGACCATGCTCCTGTATGTAAACAGAGCCTGAGCAGCCGGTGTATCTGGTATTAGTACCGTATTTTCACGGCTATAAGGCGCACCTAAACGTCTTTTTTCCCCTCAAAATGTGGGGTGCGCCCTATGGTGCGGTGCGCCCTATCTGCGGACGTTGTTGAGACCACCATGAGTATGTGAGAACCTTAAAGGGGGAAGTGTGGGCGTGGCTTGTGTATAAAAGAACAGGTATGTGCTTTATGCAGAAAATTGTTGTCTTAACACATCCTGAAATTGGCAAAGAGACACGCCTATGAAGCCCAGTTTAAACTGAAGGCTATCAGCTACACGGAGGAACATGGAAATCGAGCAGCTGCGAGAGAATTCAATATAAATGAATCGATGGTTCGCAAGTGGAGGAAGCTGGAAAACGAACTCCGACTGGTGAAGAAGACGCAGCTGAGTTTCCGCGGACATAAGGCGAGGTGGCCCGAGTTGGAGGAAAGACACATCGCTGACAAAGTCATCCAGCCAAGCCACATCACCAACATGGATGAGGTGCCTCTCACTTTCGACATCCCGGTGAATCACACCGTGGAGAAGAAGGGGACCAGCACTGTAGCGATACACACAACGGGGTATGAAAAGGCGTCGTTTACTGTTGTGCTTGGCTGCCACGCAAATGGACAGAAACTGCCGCCTATGGTGATTTTTAAAAGAAAGACTTTGCCTAAAGAGGCTTTCGCAAAAGCCGGCATCATTTCCAAGGAGCCGCCCGGCACGGAAAGTGACTCTGACAGCGAAGAAGAAGGGGAAACTGGCATGTCGGATTTAGCGAGCTGTTTAATTCAGAAACAGAGGATGAGGACTTTGAGGGGTTTGATTAATACTCTGTAATAAATACTTGAATAAAGCACAATCATACTCAGTTTTGCTCCCGCTCTATTTTTCTACCTGAAAACTTAATTCAACAGCAGCCTGTGGGCCGCGGCGCATCCGGGCTCACCTCGGCAGGTGTTTTTTCATCTAAATCTTTTTAAGTGAGAAAGTCCACCTGAAAATTTAATCATTGTAGTCAGTTCATCCAGATTATTATCCTGCCTATGTTTTAAGTTAATTTATGCGTCAATAAACGAAGAAGAAGGGGAAACTGGCATGTCGGATTTAGCGCAGCTGTTTAATTCAGAAACAGAGGATGATGACTTTGATGGGTTTGATTAATACTCTGTAATAAATACTTGAATAAAGCACAATCATACTCAGTTTTGCTCCCGCTCTATTTTTCTACCTGAAAACTTAATTCAACAGCAGCCTCTGGGCCGCGGCGCATCCGGGCTCACCTCGGCAGGTGTTTTTTCATCTAAATAATCTAAATCTTTTTAAGTGAGAAAGTCCACCTGAAAATTTAATCATTGCAGTCAGTTCATCCAGATTATTATCCTGCCTATGTTTTAAGTTAATTTATGTGTCAATAAATTGTATCAGAGGAGTAATCACAGCCCTGTGTCATCAGCGATGTGTCTCTCACCGCCAGTTCCCAGGTTTGAATAATACTTTGTAATAAATACACCTTGCAGCTATATTTGCTGTGATCAGTGGGAATAAAGTAGTTTTAATATGTTTTTAAGTGGGAAAATCCACCTGAGAGGACATGTACCTGTATATAAAAAACGCGCCCTATAGTCCGGTGCACCTTATGTGTGTGTTAAATACAGAAATGGCACACATAACTGAGACTGCGCCTTTTAGTCCGGTGCGCCTTATGGTCGTGAAAATACGGTATATGCTACTCTTTTAAATGCATGGGAAGTCGATGTGGGAGTTATTTTTCCTTCTCATGACATCATATTTGCCACATTCCTGTTACACTGCTGGTATATATACAATAATGAGATGGTCATTGGGTGTATGGATGAGTGATAAAAGGAAAGAGAGCCGTGACAAAGAAAAGACAGTGAATTTGCAAAAAATAAGAAAATATTGACAATTAATAATAAACTGACAGAGCAAAGAAAAACCAGTAAAGAAAAAGGCATAAAGCCAAACTGAAAGAAAGCAGAGATGTTTTTTTCTTTATAATTAAAATTAACTGAAGTATAAAAAACCCAAGACATACTTACGCAAAACTAAATAACATTTTACTCAAAATAAATAAGATCTTTTATCCGTTGACTGTGACATTTTCTGTATCACTGTTTCACCTACTGTGACTCCGCATTAGAAAACCAAATGTGGACAGCTTTATCATTTCATGCTTTCATGGTCACTCTTCTCCAGATTTATTCATTGTCTTTGATGCTATGAACAGACATCAAAGAGTCCCTGATGATAAAGCCATCTGCCCCTGTCTCCTCTCCCTTGGCCAGCGTCCATTATGTCCACACTACTTTGTTTGAGTACCAGGCTCCAACACCACATTGCAAACACTCTTTTTTTTTTTTGTTTCAATTATTCGCCCTCTAGATTCCACTCCAACCTCCATGGGTCGGCAAGTACAAATAAGCTGACCCCAGGCCCCGTGACGTTTGATACACACCAATTGGGAAATGTGCATTGTTTTGGTGCTTCACCTAACATTTACCCACAGTGCTGGTGCACTCAACAGATGGTGCATTCTCATTGATTACCATAGACATCATGTAATTTAATGAACATCTTAGAGTTTTTAATTCCACATTCTGTTTCTTTTTTTGTTCTCCTTCTGTCATCAATGCATCAAGCATTTGTCTTGTTTGATTTGATCATCCCATTGTTATGAGGGGCAAGATTTCCTGATATAGACCTGGAGAGAAAATGCGCTCACAGTTCAGAATCTGAACCTCTTGTTGGTTCTTTTGATCACTTGATTGTCATGCTCAGCCACACTTGTCTGCACCACAGAGAAGGCACAGACCACCAATGGTGCCTAAAGGAAAAAAAGATGGCAAGCAATTAGAAGCCTGTCCATAGTTGGAGAGAGGGAAACGTCACAGCAGGCGTAACGGGAGCTTCACCGAGGACGCGTGCTCCAGCATATGATCCCCGCATAACAACAGAGACTGGGCGCATTTTAATTTGCGCTTGCTGCGGCTTCGCAGCATGTGTGGTCTCAAACACTGCTGGGATTTTTCAGTTAGATACATAGCTAGACAATTCTCCCTTTTCCATGTAAGCAAATGTTAATCCATCAGTTTGGATGGCTCATTTAATAGGGATTCACTGCTTTTGCTCCTCTGCCTTAAACTATGTCATGCTTTTGCATGTGTGTTAAAAAAATCTTCATGCAAATATATTTCTTTGATTTCGCAAATAGATGATGCACCTTGTATTTGAATTTCCAGGCTGTAATGTGTGTGAGCAATCTCCACATAGAGGTTTATTTCTACAATAGAGCATTTACAGGGTTGTGCATCATTTGCAGGTTGACTTATTCATAAGGACGTAATTGCAGCTGCATAATAAGAGCTGAGTAGCACAAAACGCAAAATAAATGTAGCTAGGCTTTTAGTGTCAGGAGTAGCAATTATTATAATGCTCAAATCTGCTAGCACTTCCCTGCTGAAGAGTATTTGCATTGCACTAAGGAAACTGGAGAGGGTCAAACTGTATTCACTACACACACTTCAAGAATCCCCCCTGTGGGCTGAGGTGCTTAGATGTAAAATGTCATAGGACTGAAGGCTTAAAAATTGCCTCTGGGTATACCGAGAGCTGAAAGCTCATCCAATAATGTGGTCCACTGTCCCTGTGAACAAATAGGGACGCTCTCTTTTCTGAGAATATAAAGCTTTTTTTGAACACTCACTTCTTAGCGTCACTCTGACAATGCACTTATTGATACAGCATTTTCCTAAAACTCAAAGCTCTTTGCACAAAAGGGAAAGGAAACGACTGAGGCTATAAGCTTAGAGAATACGGGATTCTGCTGACATCAACACAAAATGCTTGCTTTTCATTTGCATGACCAAAATTTAGCACACTGTGAAAGAATGAGACAGAATTTAAAACCTTTCCCTTATGTCTGTAAATTATGTAGTTTTAGTGTTTATTTTATTAAACTCATCATTTCCCAAAGTGCTTTATTAATGCCACACATTCTCCATCAGTGGATTTTTTTTAGCATTGATCACATGCTGAATTTGGACTTTTCCATTTAGTGCTGTCTCTAACTGTCTCATCTGAAAGGGTGAGTGCTTTGAACATACAGTAGAGACTATATCTGCAAAACTTTCTGTCTGTCCACTTTTACAAGCAAATGATGACATTCTTTGGGTGAATTCATGTCTGCCGTGTTTAGCCAGAGGTAGTACATTTTATGCAGGTTTGAATACTTTTAAGCAAACTCTGTTTCTTGTCCAAACAACAAGACCAAGAACCACTTTTGAGGTGGTATTGATCCACTTCAGAACAGACTCAGCAGAGTTTTTTTTTTTTTGTCTGTGTGTTATCAAACAATCCTTATTCCGATCCAACTACAAAAAAATGTCTCTTTGTACTTGTACCACCATTGCCATAAATATAATACAGAAATATATCTCAGTTGTCAATTGATTCTCCAAATAAAAATATATAATTTTTAAACCTGATAGAACCTAAATAAGTTGATTCTGAAACTCGTTAGTATTTTGAAGATGTAATAACAGCACAAATACATTGGATGTGTGATGCATACATGCCTTCTGTGATAGCATTCCTGTATTTCAAGATCTTTGCTCCAAGTCATTTGGTTTAGCTTACTTTCAAAGAGTATAATTTGAAAGCAAACCTCACCAAAATATACACTCACTGGCCACTTTATTAGGTACCCCATGCTAGTAACGGGTTGGACCCCCTTTTGCCTTCAGAACTGCCTCAATTCTTCGTGGCATAGATTCAACAAGGTGCTGGAAGCATTCCTCAGGGAGTTTGGTCCATATTGACATTATGGCATCACACAGTTGCCGCAGATTTGTCGGCTGCACATCCATGAGGCGAATCTCCTGTTCCACCACATCCCAAAGATGCTCTATTGGATTAAGATCTGGTGACTGTGGAGGCCATTTGAGTACAGTGAACTCATCGTCATGTTCAAGAAACCAGTCTGAGATGATTCCAGCTTTATGACATGGCGCATTATCCTGCTGAAAGTAGCCATCAGAAGTTGGGTACATTGTGGTCATAAAGGGACGGTCATGGTCAGCAACAATACTCAGGTAGGCTGTGGCGTTGCAACAATGCTCAATTGGTACCAAGGGGCCCAAAGAGTGCCAAGAAAATATTCCCCACACCATGACACCACCACCACCAGCCTGAACCGTTGATACAAGGCAGGATGGATCCATGCTTTCATGTTGTAGACGCCAAATTCGGACCCTACCATCCGAATGTCGCAGCAGAAATCGAGACCAGGCAACGTTTTTCCAATCTTCCATTGTCCAATTTCGATGAGCTTGTGCATCTTGTAGCCTCAGTTTCCTGTTCTTAGCTGAAAGGAGTGGCACCCGGTGTGGTCTTCTGCTGCTGTAGCCCATCTGCCTCAAAGTTCGACGTACTGTGCGTTCAGAGATGCTCTTCTGCCCACCTTGGTTGTAACGGGTGGTTATTTGAGTCACTGTTGCCCTTCTATCAGCTCGAACCAGTCTAGCCATTCTCCTCTGGCATCAACAAGGCATTTCCGCCCACAGAACTGCCGCTCACTGGATGTTTTTTCTTTTTCGGACCATTCTCTGTAAACCCTAGAGATGGTTGTGCGTGAAAATCCCAGTAGATCAGCAGTTTCTGAAATACTCAGACCAGCCCTTCTGGCACCAACAATCATGCCACGTTCAAAGTCACTCAAATCACCTTTCTTCCCCATACTGATGCTCGTTTTGAACTGCAGAAGATTGTCTTGACCATGTCTACATGCCTAAATGCACTGAGTTGCCGCCATGTGATTGGCTGCTTAGAAATTAAGTGTTAACGAGCAGTTGGACAGGTGTACCTAATAAAGTGGCCGGTGAGTGTATATATATATATATATATATATATATATATATATATATATATATATATATATATATATATAGACTTTTATGGTGTAAATACACCCTTATGCTATAGCAATGGTCTGCAATCTGTGGCTCTGAAGCCACCAGTGGCTCTTTAGACACTCAACAATGGCTCTTCATCACTATGACTAAAAATGATGAAGAGCTGGCTAATCTTTGGTAAAATAGATACACTAACAAATACTGGTTAGAATTTTCTCTATTGACTATATATATATCTAAATAAAACAATTTTTTTTCATATTTTTTAAGTTGGGATTTTTTTTTCCCCCAAAGAATTTTCCCAAGATTTCAACAACCTGTTGAAAATGTAGTATTTAATCTCTTTTCACAAGCTTTTCTTTAATTTTTTAATTTTAAATGGTGTGATTATTATTTAAAAAATGGGAAAATCTTTTCTCCTTACAAAAGTCATGTTTGCAGGTCTAAATGAGTTTTTTTTTTTTTTTTTAGCTGGACTGAATGTAAATATGTCTCTTTGAACGGTAAAGGTTGCAGACCTCTGCTTTATCGGGTCTGATTTGTTGATGGACCCCTGTTTCCATAATGACACTTTAACATCCTGTAAACATGGGTTTAGGGAAGTGCCTGGTCAGACTCCTCTGTAATTCATATCAAAGGTTGAGGTCAGTACTTTGCATACGAGTCAAGTTTCTCAATACTAAACTTTATACATATGCAACAATGAGAGTGACTGGCACATTACAATTTATTGATTTGGTGTGGTGACCTAAAACCTTTGCTAAAAAAGGTCACGTCTAAAAAGTTTACTAGTCAGACATAGAATTATGACTAGTACTGCCACTCAAACTGGTCAAGGTTTTATAGCACAATGCTGTAGTGAGCAGTGGTGATGCATTGCCTTCTTAAATCCTTAAGCCAACATAATTTCTTTTCAGCAATACGGTATGTCATTTTTGAGAACACACCATCTTTTGCTTCTATTAAGGAACAACGGATGAGCATGATAATATTTATTCCTTCCTTGGACTACTAGATATTACCAATGCAAAACTGACAACCTTGTATTGCTCAGATAATCATTGTGACTAACCTAGTCTGTTCAGGGTTGTCATGTTTGTTCAATGCATATGACCTTGTGAGTACACTATGAAATGACCTACAAGAAGTGTGACAACTTACAGCATTTTTTTTGTGAAATAGTTTGATATGTGGAAAAACAAAGACAGACACAGCTTTTGAATTTTGTTAAAAGTCAATCTATTTTAACTGCTTCAAGCAAAAACACTGCAAACAAGTCAGAGAATCTGAAACTTTGGAATCATAAAATAAGCAGTGTGTGTGCATTCCTCTGCTCATCATCCTCTATCCTCAAGCCTATACCATGGATAACCCACCTCCTCCCCCTAAACCCCCACCCCCCCAGCAAGTACAACAGAGCAGCAGTCTCTCTGATAAGACCCAATCCCCATCCCTGCATGCCATGATATCCCTGTTCCATCTGATGCTATCTCTGTAAAATAGGATGTTATCAGCATCCAAGATGATGCTATCACCATACAGTGTGAAGATATTGGATTCTAATTCAGAGCTTCCCCTGCCTGGACAGAGAAATGTGAGGCTCTGCAGGCAAAGCCAGTCCATCTGTGCCTTATTTTCTGAGAGGGATCGAGTGCAGCTCTATGCTTGGTGGTTCTTGCTGTGTTGGCCCCCAGGCCAGAGTTGTCACAGTACCTGCTCATGCTGTAAGCTTTAATGAGGACAGGAGAAGAAGATGATTGAGAGTCAATTACAACCTCATGTTGGAGAGTAACACTATTTCACCTTTCATTACACCTCAGTGCCATAGGCTAACTGGGTCCCATCAGTTAGTGAAAGGTAGTCATGTTGAGAAGGCCATGCTGAGGTAGATCTGGTGTGAAACAGTAGACATTGGAAAATATTAGACGAGGATCCGTAGTAGTCAAACCGGCCCTTTCCTTTAAGTTATTCCACATCAGAACCATAACATTTTGTTTTATTAGATAGGTTTTACCACTCCTGTTAAAACAAGGCAGTAAAGATGGTTAAATAGACAAGCTTTCCGTCTTTAGATTTGAGTTTAATAGAAGTTGTTTCTGTCATGTTGTATGAAGAAAATGTGCATACTTTAGACAGCAGTTTACTATCTGTACAAGAACGGTCTCAGTTGGGTTTATCTTTGGATAGAAAAAAATATTTTTATGGATCTCAAATAATCTTTAATTTATCAATATGTACCTTATTTGTTTATTTCCAATATAAGACAAAGTTTGTTGAACTCCTTTTTTTATGTGCACAGCTTGATTGTTTCACAATAGACTGTGTACTTGGAATAAATCACACGACAAAAAAAGACAAACACATCCGGAAAAAAAAAGAAAAAAAATCAACAAGAAAATTTTAGCTGGAGTTTAAAAGAGATAAAAAAATAAGAATTGGCTGGATGCTGTACTGTAAGAGACGAAATGTTTAAATTGAAATTTTTATTGTTTTATACATATGATTATGTTTATTAAAATATAGCTCACAAATCAAAACTAGCAATGGTGTCAGGTTGCTGTCAACATCTGAGTAACAAAACAAGATTTTGATAAAAAAAAAAAAAGTAAATGTTTTGTACAAATCTTAACAAGGCAGGGCTGTACAGGGCAAGTGTTTTATTTGCATTCGCTCCCAAATAAATTTGTGCAAATAGGGGGGAAAAAAATAGCAACACTTGTTCGTGCATGTGCAGATTTCTCCCCTCCTAAAATAAGTCAGGCAGGATTTAACTTAGTTTTTTTTTTTTTTTTAAAAGACGAATAGATATCTAACGGAAACCAGTTCCAAAAAGTAAAATGTTTAAATTTGTATGGCAAGAATACTTAAGGATCTGGTTAGGAGACATCTCATTTACCTTACAGATTTCTGGCAGCGACAACCAGTTTGTCACAATAGTTTGAGTTCACAGCTCACGATGTATATTCTCACACTGTGTGACCCGACGCTCTGATGCAATCTACCTGCTCACACTGTACGTCTAAAAACAACATCGGACTTAACTTCGGAGTGAGATGGCACTACTGGGACTCATCTATCTAGAAGCCAAACGAATAGAAGAGGAATATGAAGCTCACTAGAAAGAAACGTGCTGCCTTGGCAATTTGTGCAATTTAGTGCTGAAAGCCTTAAAAAGAAAAAGTGACGACGTATCTGGACGAAGACATGGCTGAGCAAACGTGGCTACTATGGTCTGTCAATATTAAAGAAAGAACCTAATTTCACTCGCATCCTCGCCATGCCTTTGTGTTTTCATCTGAGAGGAAGAAGAGGAATTTTTGTTTGCACCATGACGACCGACTGAAAATCAAACATGTCTGATTTTCCCCCAACCTCACAAGTCCTGATCAGGTGGTCGTGAGAGGCTGATCACCCCTCGTTACCCCCTGTACTCTACACAACGCACGATCAGGCTGAAAGTCGGCTCGATCGAAAAATTCTTGCACGACTGACAAAATAATCATACGGTGTAAGCTCGGATTTACTGTTCTCATCATAATGGAAGGCAGGCTCCCTGAAATTCCAGCAGAGAGAGAACCCAACCTGCCGATACCCTAACTTACAGTAGATGAGCATAACAGTCGTTGAAATTGTGTTTTTAAACACATCAACCTCATTATAGCAGAGAGCAAGCTTAAACAAAAGCTCCCACCTCAACGCTTATGTTAAAATGTTTAGAGATACAATGAAAATGTGCCGATACTCTTAATTTTAATTAGCATAATGGCCACAGAAACAGTTTTTTAAACACATTTTCCTCCTCCCTGCCAGATAATCATGAAGGAAGCGCTATAAAACCCTGCGCCGGACTGCCATCAGTTCACTGAGGCAGGACAGTACTGTGTAAAGTCAGTATATTTAGCAATTTCTCACATTTGTTTTTTGATGTGTTTAAATGACTAGTGACAAAATCTAGAAACCATTTCCTGTCTTGTTGGAGACTTTGGTGACTACACATGCACTAAAAGCTCGGAGTTTAGTGTCTTCAGCAAGTAGTGAGCGAGCGAGCCCCTCCCTCCTGCAAAACACTGCAACTTCAGCCCACTTCTGCAGTCAGATGGAGGAGAGAGACTCCTCTGTGTCTTCATTGAACATTAGCAAAGACGCTCTGAAAATTAAGGCTAGTAGTGATAAGCTGCGACTAGGACAGTCTAGCCCTAAGTAGCAGTCCTGCACGCTCACCTCAGCATAACTTTGGTTGCTTAGCAACCGTGCAGCATGACGCATTGACCTATGAAGTCTGAACATTATCTTTTTTAACATCATTCGTTCTGATAGCTGTATTATCTGTAAGAGAAAAAAAAATCTTAGGAAAGCAACGGTTAAGGTAATTCCTCTATAAATGATTATGTAGATGAGGATAAGCAATCTGTATTTTTTTTTCTAATGGGAGATGTCGGCAAACAAGAAAAGCCTTTAGTATTTTGTTTTTTAATGATTTTAAGCAAAATGACTAACACTGTTATTGGTTTAAATGATTTTGGATCCAACTTTTGCCTTTAGTTTGAGGACAACCTTATATTGCAAAGGGCAGTTGTCATGATGGGTGCACGGAGAGTGACCCAATTATGCAGAACACCACTAGACGGACACAGGAGTAAAGGTTTAAAAAGTTTATTTGGTCACAAGAACACTGATATGACTGGTTCTGGTTCGGGCCTGGAAACTGGTTCACCGGAGTCTGCGTAAGAGACAGTTCAGTTAGCGTTGCACTTTGGAGCTTGCTTTCTTGATTGTTACAGATTGTACCTTGAAGGTTCTTGTAGATAGCTTTGAGAGGGTCACTGTTGGATCTGGAGAGGAGTTTATCAGCAGAGTCCGCAAGCTGCTTCAGCGTCTTACTTCTATTTTTGAGCAGACCTTGGCTTTGAGTTTTCCAGCTCTTAGTCCTGAGCTGCATGGAAGTTCACTGAGGTTCTTCAGGTTTGGCTCTGAGGGTAGGCTCGGCAGGTTAGCTCTTCCTGAGCTCCACAGAGGAGAAACTGGTTTCCTGGAAGACATAGACAAGGGTTAGAATCCAGGCTGGATTCAAAAGTCACAAAGATTCACTGAGAGTCTAGGCTTAGGCGCTGACCAACTGGATCAACACTGCGGCGTTGAGGCAAGGTCTGAAGACAGCTTAAGTAGTGGATCCTCTAAAGATCTGATGGGCTGCAGCTGTGCAGAAGGCTCACTCAGGAGGATCCACGGCGGACTCTGCTGGAGAAAGATGGAATTTCTCCAGCTCCCAACAGCAGTCATGTAATTCGATGTTTGTGACTGTAAGCTCAAATTCGAAAAATGACTAAACACAAATTATTACCCATGTTCATTTACATTTAAAAATAAAATTGTGCTATTCAATAAAATCCATAATACCCCTCATTTTTTGTTTGCTGCTCCTTTTTTTTTGTTTTTGTTTTTTTTTGCTTCGTTTGGGAGCACTTGTGCTCCTTGTCAAAAGCCAAGCAGTTTTTTTTTTTTAGAAAAGCTATACCATACATATTCTTCCAGCATATTTTAATCTATTCATTGTGAACTTCTGGGGATGTACAAAGTTATATTGTATGCAATACACTTAGCTGACCAAGACAACATCATATGGTCATACAAGGTCTTATAAGATTAAGTTTTGAAAGGTTAAGATTAAGAATACAGCCAATCTTTAAGTTTTTGTTTCAGCCTTTGTTTCTGTCTCAAGTTTTTATTAGGGTTGGAGAAAACACAGCCAGACTGATCATGTGTAGCATTCAGATTTAGTGTTACATATTACTGTATCAATTTGGGACTTCTATGATTGTATTTGCTTGGAGTGAGGAAAGAGCCAAACAAATTACACAGGAGCAGACACTATGATAACCCACAACAGTTTAGGCTTTTATGCTCATGCTGTTTCTCTTTTAAAGGTTAAATTCTGAATTCTGACAAAACCGATGTGATGGCAGCAGCTGTGCATATGTCCTCCTTGGCTGCCCTGCTTATTATGATTCGTTTGTGGGTTTTGCAGCTTCTGCCTTTATCACAGCTCTATATCCCGCCCTTAGACATGACAATGCAATGTGATTAGTTGGCCCATTTGGATTCTGTTTTGAAAGGTAAAAGCGGGACTGGATGAGATTAACTTTTGTGTTTTTGAATGCACAGATACCGTGAGAATGGAACTCACTGGCAAGGTTAGTTTTTACCATATCCTTGCTTATTTTTAATAATGAATATTGGATGTAGTGTGGGCAAAGTGCTGCCTAAATCCATAGCTGTATGGAAAGCCAAAAGGCTCAAAATTTAAATAAATCTAAAAATTTGTATGAAATCAAGATCTACTCGAATAAATAATACATAAATATTTTAAATGTGGCAATGAAAATGTGAAATAATCCAATGCAGCTAAAATTTTCAGAGCATTACTATGAATTTATTTTATAATAATAAAAAATTGTATTACATTTGAAAATGTATCCCAATAATATATTTATTTTTTTAGTCATTGCAGTTTTTCTTTAAAAATCTGCCATCAAAAAGTCAGGTTTTATATCATAAAAATGTTTTCCCCCATTGCCTTTTGAATTTCATGATAACACTTTGAACCTGAATGTCCGTGTTGACCAGTCATCATCAGTGGGTTTGTCCTGCACCCCCATTGGCAGATCCCAGACAGTGACTTGTCTTCCTTAGGGTGTCTGACTGCCTGCTTGGTCAGCTAGCAACAACTAGCTTGGTGAAGTTTCATCAACATAAAACCATCATTGGGTGGATGGGTGTCAGAATACACCATTTTCAAGAGCAATGCTGCATTTTTTAACTGATTGGGATATTAGTTGCTCTTCATCATGTTAACATTGATGAAGCTGTGGTGGTCAGACCCACTAAGCTGCTTCTGATTTGGCTATTCCCAGTTTTTTTACTCCCCTAAAGCATTTTCAATTGTTTAAAATGTAGCCGATAAATAAAAGAAAACAACAAAATAAATCCTTTTCAAGTGTTTTCTTGTGTGTGTGTGTGTGTGTGTGTGTGTGTGTGTGTGTGTGTGTGTGTGTGTGTGTGTGTGTGTGTGTGTGTGTGTGTGTGTGTGTGTGTGTGTGTAATAATGTGTAATTTGACAAGTTTGAATTACACCTCAATTTAGATGTATCCAGGCAACAGTTACTAGAGCTGATAAATTAAATCATATTGAGACAAAACTGATCTTTTGTTAAATTTTAAGGGAAGTCATTTTGCAATATTTCTACATTTCTTTGCATCAAACAAAACATTGCAAAAAAAGTACTAAAACATAATATAACCGAGGTACAAGTTATAGGTGTTCTCTTAGATCCTTGATCTGTATATATTATATTGTGAACTTTTTTTTACTTGCGTGGCCTTACCATCATCAAGTAATACAATCAAAACTTGAAAAAAAAAAAGGTTTAAAATAATTTTCTAGGTCTCATTTGTTTACCCAAAATTTCATTTGTGTCCTTGATGAACTACTTAACCTCTGTAACAGAAGATAAGTACTTCAAATAGATTTTGGAAATGATTTCTGTTGCTCTTTTCCCTCTCAGATCCGATGGACGAAGACAGCTGGCAGCGTGTCAGATCGCTTCCAGGACTCCAGTGTGTTCAACGATACATTGCACATTGCAAAGATTCAGAGGACACAGGGGGGTCGTTATTACTGCAAGGCGGAGAATGGCCTTGGTTCTCCAGCTATCAAGTCCATCCGAGTGGACGTATATTGTAAGTTCTGATTTCTGCGGCTGCTTGTCTACTTTAGTCTCTGTATTTTATGCCAAAATGCAAGTCATTATTTAAAACATGTAAAGATATTTTAATGCCAGGTGCATTTGGTTATATGTGCTTAACTCTAAAAAAAATAACTTTTTTACCATTTATTTTGGGTTACGAGGATCTCAGAAGAGAAGGAATAGGTTAGGTGCTCATACTTAGTTGCTGCGACCTTTAAATCATGTTCATGTTAAACACAAAGTGCCC
Source organism: Cyprinodon tularosa (assembly GCF_016077235.1). Lineage (NCBI taxonomy): Eukaryota > Metazoa > Chordata > Actinopteri > Cyprinodontiformes > Cyprinodontidae > Cyprinodon > Cyprinodon tularosa. The sequence continues at coordinate 144,893 of NW_024039499.1, read as the reverse complement.
CTATTAGCAGTAAATAAACATCAAGATTGGAAGCACTTTTATCAGATTAACAATTTTAGATTATGGCTGCGTAGTGTTTTGTTTCAATATAAAATGAAAGAGTATATATTCAGGGTGAGGACATCAACAAAGACCCTATAGCATTACTTAGGATATTGATCAAACCCTGGCCATATGTGACATTTCAATTTCATATCTTTATGGAAAACCAAATGGTTTCATCAGCATTTGCTAAACAAAACAGTGATTTGTGGATATTGTTTTATTGATCTGGCATCCATTCACCTATTTCACCTTAACAGCTAAGACTATGGAGAGGTCGCCTCATCTCACGCAAACCTATCTTCTTTGGCTGTTTGTTCAGAGACAGCCAAACCCAAGAGTATATACACAACAAGAAATATGTAGGCGAGCTATAATTATCTGCAATAAAAAAATGCTTTAACCATCTCAGCTTTAAGAAATTCTCCTTGTATCCATTTCAAATCATATGCCTCATCTTTAAAAACATCTCTGAGCTTCCTCCCTAATCTTTCACCGCTTCTTCTCTTCCTCCACAGAGATTCTTGTTCTAAGTTTTTATACCAAACTGCTTGGAAAATAATCATGTGTCTTTGATGAAAGCTCAGAGCTTAATTTGCTGCCAAATATGTTAGAGATAGAGGGAAGGAAGAGGCACTGGAGCAATGATATATTTTACGTATGTTGTTTCCAGTAAAACTTGTATTCACTTGAATGTAGGTGATAGAACACAGGTCTGTACTTGTGGAAAATTGCTATGTTTAATTCATTTCATACAGTTTTGCCTTTGGTTTGAAAAACAAGAAACATGCCACTGTGAGATTCTGATAGTAACCTGGAGTATGGAGAATATTTTCATGTCAGCAGCTGAACATGTTTAAAAGATATCTGTATCCGGATCACATTCGTTTAATTTTAAAACAAAAAAGTTACATTAGGATGTTTAGTGTTTATTACTGCACAAAATAAAATCAGTACATTTTATCCTACTATAAAATGTTTACTAGCTGGGAGGAAAAAAAAAACGAAAAGAAAAAAAATTGTCAGTCTTGTGTATTTGATATTGTCAATTAGGATTCCTTATTATAAATAATAAAGAATGATAAATAATTCCTATCAACATTTAAAGGGAAACATTGCAATATTGATACATGATGCAATATCTGTATATATCAATGTATTACTGTAACTGTACTTTTTTCCCTGTCTACCCTTACAGAGTTACACCTAAGTATTATTGTAATATGATACTTCGGAATCGATTTAAATAGTGAATCTGGAGAAAATGCCAATCTTAAGCATGGTATGAATAGAAATGAAAGATATGTAACTGTTTCAAACTTTGGTAAACCTTGGTCCTCAAACGCGTCTGTATTTCAGATGCCCTCATTATTGGTAGAGTCATTAATCTTTGTGTTTTTAGTAGTTTTCTTATTGTGTTCAGTAACATAGTTTACTAGAACTTTATCCACATGGAATTCTTTAGGTCTCTGCTCCTCTTGCCAAAGGCAAAAGCTGCTAAGTATGTTGCTCCAATTTCAACCATAAAGAAACAAAAACTGATCTCTGTTGTTATAATGTAATTTAGGGTCCATTTTCGCTAAATTTTTCTTTTCTTAAAAATAGGAAATTATTTTCAGTGCTTTTTTAGTTGCCCTCTTTCCCGACTTTTCTCATCCATGCCCCTGTCTTATCTCCTACCTATGTGTACAAAACACTTTTCTCTACCAGTTTATTTGGACTGACACCTGGGCAAAGGTTGAGCCTTGTTTAGAATTGCTTGTAGATCGCCCCGGTTGGTCTAGGCAATAGAGGCTAAAAGGATCTCTGCAGGTGACCATCAACACTTTGTCCTTTCTGTGCACCAGTTTACCTTGGCTTTACTAAGAAGCTGGCATGAACTAGAATAACAAACGACCAAATAAAGTCATCCCTCATAATAGACCATCTGTGGGATAGAAACAATGGTTTCTAAAGGAGCCTCATCATCCAGCATTTGTAGTTTCCGTGCTGTAATTGACAAACTCATTATCCTTGTTAGCTGGATGCCAAACCTCCATTGTGTTATAGCCCTCTATTGTCTCTAGATATTTGTTTTCTGTAATGTTTGCGTATCTAATATGTACATAAACATTAGAGAAATAAAACAAAATCAGAGATATATGCTGAACAGTAGTGGAGATTTTCTTTATCTGTAGATAAATTATAGAAATATAATAAGAACATTTATTATTTACAAAGATTGATGACAGATAATAAAGTTGTTCTACTATTTTCTTTCTGAATCTATAAAAAGAGTATTGCATCCATATATTCTTTAGTATGAAATTCTACATTCCACTCCACACGATCTCCTTGAATTTTCGCCTGTGTTTTATTGGAATTGTGTTGTTTCCCCATCCAGCGGAAGAACATTATTCCCACAAAGCAATGTAAAAGCTGTCCCCTGAGGGGGAATTAAATTGATGGACCTCGCTAGCATGTGCTATTTTTAGTGAACTGCAACTTCAACATTTTAATTAGCTCAAAAACTGGCATTGTGCTACTGGATCTCTTATCAACAATACCTGTCATTATGTTTTCAGAGTTTTTCCAGCCTTGCATGAATAATGTTTGTTATTTTATTGAGAAAATGTTATACTCTCCATAGACAAGCACAGTGTGCCACCATGTTTTACATTAAGGAACCCCCCTCTGTTAATACTGATAGTATGCTGCTATTAATTTCATTTATCTCCTCTGGACAATATTTATTCACTCCTCCTTTTTTAAATCAATCTTCTTGATTATGTTTTGCCAAATTGAACACTGGAATGATATAAAATAAATTATTTAAACTTTAATTAGATCAAATGGGCATTCTAAACCTCTTTCCTGTTTTAAAAAGGGAACATCTTATCAATTAACACAACTGACTTCATGAATAATGTACAGTGTCTTATAAGAGCCTTGTTACAGCACCCTTTGAAATTTTTGTTTGCATTTTGTGATCTTGCAATTATAAACCTATCGGGATTTCATGTGATAGACAAAGTGCATAGTTCTTAAGTTGCAGGGATAGAATATGTGGGCTGTTTACCTTTGTGTCTTACACAGGGTATCTGGTGTTCTAAGTGAGTCTTAGTGCATATTTCCATATGCAAGATTGCATTTTAACCAGAATATGCTGCTTAATTTTTATACCTTTACATGAATTTTGGCAAATTCTGGCAGGCCTTTTTCCTACCACATAAACTGCTGTGTGGATTGCACAACTAATATGTGTCAAATTCTCTTACATGCTGTAAATAAACAGAGTATGGCCTGTTTCTATAGGTGGGCAACTACTATAAATCTTTCTGTATACAGTTGTGCCATTATATTGTAATATGTATGAAAGATAAAGAACCTTAAAGCTTTAGATTTTTATCTAAAATCTAACCATTTTACAGCTTTCTAGAATTTTCTTGACGTTCTTGATATTCTTTTTGAATTGGTGATGGTGTTTATTAAATTATGCGCTCCAGCAAACATCCAAAGCTTTGATAAACCAGCTGTTTTTTATGCATACATCCAAATATACATCAATTAGCTTCAGAGGATTTGATTTATGTTGCTGTATTAGAATTAAGGAGACTGAAAAGAAATTACAAGCTTTAAGATGTTTTTTTCAAAAGCAAATGATGAATGCATTGTGTATGTCTATATAACTATTTATTGGATCAATAAAAACGTGAACTTTACCTCGGAGTTTTTCTGTAAGCTATCCTCTTTAAGCCATAATTAATAAAAATAAGCTATCCTGCCAGCCTGAGGAGCTGATCTTAGCTATATACCAAGCTCAGAGGTAAGGTATTTACAAAGCTCAGAAATCCATCTAAGCACATTTTATACCTGCTGACACCTCAGTTGTGTTTGTCTACAGTTAGGTCCATGGGGAAGGTCCTCTGCAAAGTTAATAAAGCACGCTGCCCAACTCCTACACAGATCGATGTTTGGCTTAAGAAACTCTCCTCTTTTTCTTTTATTAGGAAACCTTTTCAGTGTTCTCATTTAATTTAAGATGCATTAATTTTGCTGCAGCATCTAATGTTTCATTGAGTGAGCAATCGAGGTGAGCTTAAGGGTTCTGTTGGGGCTCCTTATTGCAGGCACAGAGGGTTCATTGACCAACACAGAACACAATATATCTAAGAGAGATCTGACCGGAGGAGAAAATGTCAACAGAAGTGGCCAAGGGAATGACACATTGGTGTTTGGGAACTAATAATTTCAGTCCACAGTAGATTGATTAACAGAGTTTAACAATAAGAAGTAATAATCATATTTACATATATAACCCGGAGATATATATATATATATATATATATATATATATATATATATATATATATATATATATATATATATATATATATATATATCTCCGGAGATAGCAAGAAAGACTGCCACAGCTAAATACCTACAAAGAGTAAGGCAGGTCCTGAAAAGTGAATGGGAAAAACAAGCTCCAAGCCATCAACACATATGCCCTGCCAGTCATCAGATACCCCGCTGGTATAATAAACTGGCCAAAAGAAGAGATATGTCTATAGCAGAGGTCAGGGATTGGCTGACCGCGGTCCCAATCTGGACCCACCTGCTGGCTAATCCGGACCCAGCCTGATCAAAAACATTTATAAATTACTGCATGTTGTCAAACGGCAGTGTCTAATTTCACTTGCGCTGCTTCTCCTGTTTGTACGGTAAAGCCCTTCAGAGCGTCTGGCACCAAGCTACATGTGAAACAAATTAGCCAATGAGCTGTGTCAGTCTGGGTTGCTGCTGCTAGCTACTCTGAGGCATAGCAGACAAACCTGTGGCAAGCCAGGAGGTGGGAAAAAGGAGAAGACGATAAGAAAAGGAGAAATAAAGTGTGGACTGCTGGAAGAACTGTGGTGAACTGGTGACAGAAAAGTGAAATGGCATGCTCAAAGATGATCCTGCACATTTTGAGTAAGTTTGGCTCAACCTACTGCTGTGAAGCAGGATTTTCCACCTTGAACATAATCAAAAATAAATATCGATCCAGGCTCAAAATGAGCACCTTGATATGTGAATGAGAATGGCTTTGTCACCAATCAAACTCATGTTACACTCCTTCAATTGGATTGAAATAAGACAACAGCCTGTTTTTTTTTTTCATTATCAGTGGAAGGACTCACAAATCTCTCACTTCACACTGTTGCAGAGACCTGAGGATTTTGATTAAGATAGTGTATCTTACAGTGTAGTTTATAAATGTGTTTCTTGAGGAATATAATTTACCTAATTCTCATGATCGCTTCCAAATTTAAGGATGTTCAAATAAAGTATTTTTTCATGGGGACCAAAAACAGTGACTCCCTCTCATCTGTAAGGTCCTGACTCTCACAAACTTGTCAAAGGTTTAACTTGTCTTGGCGCATGCTTCCGTAGCTGTGCAGCAGCATGTGGGGGTGACTTGGGAAAGTGTGTCTGGTTTTCTGTTTGCCCTCCCTCTGATGGAGTTCATGAAGGAGCTTCAGCTGATGGAGTTTATTTAGCAGACCTAGCGGCTTTGCTTTATCCTGTCGGTCAGGGAAACTGGCAATCTCTGTCTCATCAGGGGTGTATTTCTCACTCACTGCCCTGCTTCTAGGTATCTGAGTAAATGTGTGCGCAGTGCAGGAGAATACAGGTTAATTAAAGAAACAATTGACTATCAGAAACAGAACATGTTGGTAAAAAAAAAAACAACACCTGAGATGTGACTCCAGCTTGTGAAATTCATAATAACTCCTTTATCTGTACTCATTACTGATGTTTGTGGTCTAAGCTTACACTTACTTACACCAGGGAGGCTCTTTTCAAGTAACTAGGTGATATATTTGGGTGTATGCACAGAGAAGTGAGTAGGATGGTGATCTCAGGGGAACCTATTGATTAGTGCGATCATTTGAGTGTGCTGATGCTTGCGGCAGCTTCAGCGTAAGTTATGATTCAACCTATTGAAGAAATATATAATAGCTGACTTTAAAAACATGCTTTAGTTTTCCCTGAATTACAAATAACCTTTTCTACTCTATTGACACAAAATGGCTGCTTTTTATACATTTAGTTGTTTTGTGTTGCTGACTGTTTCAGGGATTTTTCCAAATGGCAGCTTTACCATAGACTGCATCAGTTGTTTTAAGAGTAGATGATGATCATTGATGAAGGCCTCCTGGGGGTTTAATGAGATAAAACATATAGAATGCTTCACACATGACAAGATTAAGGTGCAGTTTAAAAGGATGTGTAGGTGTTTACTGAAGCTAGTCTTTCAATATCTTAAACCACAAAAAATGTAAAAAGAGAAAAAGAGTGTGAATAAAAAAACTTGGGAAAAGGCCATAGGATCACATGCACTGTCTACGGAAATTACCCTCAATATACATCGATGCAAACGCATCCAATACAGCAGACAAGCGCCATTTGCTTCTATTCATGAATCAGATTGGAGGTGTTCTCATTTCTGCCATAAACAAGGAAGTTGCCATATTGAACAACATCTTGATTCAGGTGATTCAGGAACGAATTGAGGAACTCCTCTGTGTTCTTGGAACAACTTTTCTCTCTCAAGGAGAATTTATCTCTGAAACAGCATTTATAAATCCATGAGCAATGTGAATGTTTAACTGATGGGCTGTAGATCGGAAATCGAATGGAATAACTCAGTCCTTTAACAGTCTCTTTCAAGATTTAAAATTACATTTGAAGATCTGTTAGAGTTTACAATTAAAACATGGTGATTAAACAGCTGGCAAATTCCATGCCAAAGGTCCATTTACAGTTTATGATACAGTGATACTACTACAGTTACTCTGGGATAGGGACAGAGTTACACAGCCTTTGCTTTGGACTCGTCTTTTACATTTTACTAATAAAATGTGTGGGGTAAGTTTACACATTTTTTAAAAAATGTGTAAATTTTTTTGTTTTATTTTTTATCCATCCATCCATTTTCTTACACGCTGTCATGATGGGTTACTATAGTTAAGCCCAAAATGCAGAACACACACGGGGAACTGGGTAAAAGTTCAAAAGAGTTTATTTTAACACAAGCACATGAATACGGAGACTGGAACTGGTACAGACTGGGGAGCAGGTTCACTGGCGATTGTACTGAGCCTGAAGACTGTTGATTAGCAGAGTTCATGAGAGGCTAAGCCTCTAGCTTCAGGCTTAGCGTGGCAGTCCTAGTTTTGAGCTTCCAGCTCACTGCAGAGAACAACAGGGGAAAATCCACATGGGAACCTCTAGGGAAACTCCACACAGAAGTCTTCAGGTTTCAACCATGTAGGAATCTTGGGTTGGCTCACCAGGGCAGAATAGCAGGTTAGCTTTCCTAGAGCTTCAGGCTTGGGACTGGTTTCCTGTGATGCAACTCTCCCAGAGCTGCAGGCCAGAGACAGGTTGCCAGAGAGACAGCTCTTCCAGAGCTTCACGAAGAGGCAGGAGGTTAAGTTCATCCAGAGCTTCACGAGGTGACAGTAGGTTAAGCTCATCCAGAGCTTCACGAGGGGACTGGAGGTTAAGCTCATCCAGAGCTTCACGAGGGGACTGGAGGTTAAGCTCATGCAGAGCTTCACGAGGAGACTGGAGGTTAAGCTCATCCAGAGCTTTCACGAGAGACAGGATTCCAACTAAGATCAACACTGCGGCATGGAAGCAAGGTCTGAAGGCAGCTTAAATACTGTGGTCCTCCTGATGAGTAGATCAGCCACAGGTGTGTTGGAGGCTCAGCTCAGAAGGACCCACGGCGCACTCTGCTGGAGACAGAGGGTAATCTCCAGAAACTAACAGTGACTCCAGCCCTAAGAAAAAGATAAAGAGAGCAGAAGAGGATCCTCGGCGCCCTCTGGTGGGCAAGCCTGAGGATCCCAACACACGCTTGTCCCGAGTGGAGTCATGCACACACTCACACCTAAGGAAAATTTAGAGAAGCCGATTAACCTAACAGTCATGTTTTTGGACTGTGGAAGGAAGCCAGAGTACCCGGAGAGAACCCACGCATGCTCAGGAAGAACATGCAAACTTTTTTGACTTGCAGAAAGTTCCTGCAAAGATCTAGATAATAAAACTGCAGGTTAACATACTGTCCTTCTCCATGCATTCAGTATAAAGTTAGAGTTATAATTTATGCCTATATCCCATGTATATATATATTTTTAAAGTAATTAATTTTAAAATAAATGTAATCAGCTTGAACAACTTTACCAATTTTAAGAACAGTATACTCCAAACTGCTTTCACAAGTACACAAAAACACAACTATGATAAAAGCAATCTTGCACAACTTGTAGACAGTATGAAAATGTTGTGTATTGATAATTGCGCATGATTAAATCTTAAAAAATTTCAGTGTAAGTGTTACCACTATCTTTATAAGTGTACTAGTTGTATTATTTTCAAAATTTTACTGGCTAAAAGTTTACCAACTCTCCATATATAATAAGCCTGCGTTGATAAAGTTCAGGCTCAGGATTTGTTTTTGCTTTAATCCCTGGGTGAATGATTTTGGAAGGTAACTGTACCTATCCTTTATGATAAAAAGAAATATTTATCGTAAAGGGTGGATTATCCATCAAATTGGCTGGGTAAATATAAACGTTGAAACAGTAAAAATTTTATTTTTTTTGTAAAATATAAGATTAAAAAATGCCCTTAGAAAGATAAAGCAGTGTATGTGTGGCCTTTATGAAGATAACGAGGAAAGTCTTTTTTTCTCTTTTCAATAAAATACAGATACTTTGCCAATAAATTAATAATACATAACTGAAAAATCTTCCTGCTATAAACTGTGTTTTAGCCATTATTCGTAATTGCAACAAAAGTTGTTTCAATTGCAGCATGATGTGTTCTTTCTTCACTGCTATTCTCTACATATTAGAGTGTTTGCTTTTTTTGTTACACAGTGTTTTTTCTTCTGTCAGTGTTTATTTTTGTTTTAGTGCAGTAATTTCTGGTGTTCTAAATTCTTATTTCCGCCTGCTGTAGAGTGCTGATGTTTTTTAAAAGTTTTATTTGTTTCAAATCTAGTTTTTGCCATTGCTCTTTAGTGTTACTTTCTAAAAACGAACTGTGGAACTAGGAGTAAACAATAGAAACATCACAGTATACATTCTCCTTTTTATCACACTGCTTGTTGAACCCATTACTATGACATAGAAAATATTTAATAACTAAAACTGCAGTAAGTTCACTATTGTTATCACTTTGTATTTGATACATGAGGTACTTTTAACTCTTCAACAGATGGAGTGTCACAAATGTAAGTTGTGGTTTGAATTTAGATTTTTTTTTTTTTTACTTTGCAGTGACATCTATTGGAAGGTGTACTTTCTACATTGTGTACAGAAAAAATGGACAATATTAGCTTCCTCTATAAATTACTTGCTGCCATTTAATTTGAAGTTTAAGCTGCGTTGTTGTTCAGATGGAACTTGACCTACAGGAGAGTCTGGTTTGTCTTTCTTTCCTTTTAGCTTTCATAATTTCTTTAGTATTGGCATTGTATCGGATCTGAAATAGGTTGCTTGTTTTTCTTGTAGAAAACATTCCATAAAATTAAACAAAATTTGTCAATATTAGAACTGCTAACTATTGTGGAACCTTCCATTCATCTGTTCCTAACTTTCATGAAAAAAATGCTTTGTTTGATATAGAAATTCTGTTTGTTTTTTTAAATAAGTCGTGTGCTTTATTTAATGCAGCTTATACACACTGGTTGTTTAATTAACTATCTTTATTCTGTGGTTCATTCGCTTAACTGGTTTCATTGACTATAATTTTAAATTATAATCCCTTTTTTCCCTTTTTACTGTAATGTTAGGAAGTAGCAAGTAAAAGAGCTATAGATGACAGAACTGAAAAAGACTCAGAGATAGGTCTCAAAACATCTTAAAAAAACTAGTGGTAGTCAGGTTGCCTCCGACTTAAGCCTGTTTTGTGTTTAACAAGTATCCTGATTGGTTATAAAGAACCACGTTTATCTCTAAACCTGGTCTTTGATCAGCTAGAGGAAGGATTGTTTATTCAAATCAGTTGGAGGAAAACTCAAGGGGATGAACAAATCCCAAACATTTTAAACATGTTTAAAACTTGATAATGCTTTCAAAAATCACCTTACCTAAATGATAAGTGCACATTTTGTCAGCATCCTCTCATGGTTTTATTAATCTATTTGGTCTTTTTTTACCTGCCAATATTGTAATAAGTGAAAAAGTAAATCAAAATCATTTTGACTATTCAGTATTAATAAGGTATTACAATAAAATCCTCTATGGCAATGCATGTAAGGCAGGTAATGCATACAATTATGCAAATCTCTTAACACAAACAGCAAACTATTGCAGATTGTTAAAGCAACAGCTGGTGTTGACGGTGGGATTTTGAGGCACTTCAAATAAAAAAACCACTGATGGAATATCATAAAGAAATCTCTTTTGTTGTAGCTCTAAATCTCAGATCTTTGAGAGGTTCGAGGAAGGCCATTGCCAGTGTCTTGTGACCAAATACAACCTGCGATAAATATCTGATAATTACCCATATTAAGAATATTTATAGTCTGATGGGAGCTTAGACTTACTATGATAAATTAGTCAACAGAAACAAACTCTCCAACCCTTTGTACAGTATGTAATGTTACGTGTAGTGTGTTTATGTCTATACTTTTTATTAATTTAGTCTTTATTTAACCAGGTTTATCAATTGAGAAATCATGGTGATGATAAATACAGGCTAATGGACTAGTAAACGCTCCCACAGCATCAGGCATGCTGTGCATATACTGTTAGCACAAATGTTTGAGATTTCTTGGTTGAGGGAAACAATGTTCTCCATTCCTCATTAAAAAATCCTTAATTTACATTCTGGCTTAGTGTCATCAGATCTCTTTAGCTTTGGAAAAACAGAAGAATAGAAGGGGGTATGAACATATCCCAGATCTGTCAGTGTGGCACACACTCCAGGGACACTGCATGTCCTCACAACTAGGTGCTTGGAGAAGTGTATTGCTGCCAGCCATCGCCTGGGAACATTAACTCTTTCACAAACATTGGTTTGCATCACATAACATTACCCACAACTCAGTGGTAGCATAAATACATGACTCAAACTCTCTGTATGAAACTGGCTTCACAAGATGTCTTCTTTTCCTTCAGCCACCGAAGCCACATTCTCCAGCTCCTTTTTGTCTTCTTCATATTTGTGTCTATGCAAAAAAATGCCATGCCCATAATAATTGAATCTATACTGCTTTGTGTTTGTCTACAGCTGAATAGATGGATAAAGTAGATGCATTGATGCAGCACACACTGATAAGGTTGTTTATTGACATACATCAATAACCAAGTTGGTAGTAAACAGAAAGCAGGCAATGTTTACATTAGTCAATCCATCCATCCATCCATCCATCCATCCATCCATCCATCCATCCATCCATCCATCCATCCATCCATCCATCCATCCATCCATCCATCCATCCATCCATCCATCCATCCATCCATCCATCCATCCATCCATCCATCCATCCATCCTCTCCTGCTTATTTTATCAAGGTCACGATGGGGCTCCAGCAGGAAGGTGGGTTAGATCCCTGATAGGTCGCAAGTCTGACACAGTACTTTCCAAAGTGTATCATACAAATCTTATGAAATTTTTAAAATTGCACAAACTAAAACGGCCATATTCTTCAACAGTAGTGTTTTCTATTAGTTACTAAAGCACCACATCAAGATAAACTAGAGGATGTAAGACTCTTAACAGTCACAGCATATAAGCAAGAGGCAGTGAGATGTTTGGTTGACAGGCAAGTGATTGATTGGGATGGAAAAGTCGTGAACTTCATGGTGCTGATACTGTGAGCTATCTTTACTTTGCTGTTTTCTCATGATTATACTTGGCATTGAAGTCTTAGAGACATCTCTCGGAGCAAGGGTGACACAGATTTAGAGTGAAGGTCTCACAGATGGTTTGCCATCAACACAAACAACCTAATAAAATATGCGTGAATTGAAATTACTTGAGCTCCAATGTTTTATAACTTTTTAACCAACATGACTGTGTGATCTGATTGAATTGTTTCTGTAAAGTGCCTTGAGATAATTGATTGAGAGAATAAAAAAAAAATTTACTGAATAACTTCATTCCCATATTTAGCATGTTAGATACTCAGCATAAGTGCTTTACAAATGGCATCTTTGTTCAATGTAGTGTGTAATTCCTGTGATCTGAAGTAGAAGTTTCCAAAACGAACCACTAATGTATGTTGACAAAGATATATGTGCAGTGCCTGTTAAGTGCTTTTGGATGTAAATGACCGAGTGTGATAAATGGTTGTAATGCAGCCACGGTCAGATATCTGGGGTTTGTTTGAATGAGGACAGAATGAATCAGCACATTATGTGTACATTATGTAAATGTTAGCTGGTCTGGTTAATGGAAGCAAAGCCAGTTCACGACTGCCCATTACTCTGGCAAGGACTTTCTCTGGGGAGTGGCCCCTTAATCAGAGCTCTGGAGTCAAGTTTCTCTGCTGTCTTTTGTTTTTCTGAACATTAGCAGCTGAGGAAATGCGGTATGCTTTTCCTGCTCTGTATGCTAATGTGATTATTTGTTGCAGACATTTGCCCAGATCTGCTTTTTATATATTTAACACCCTCTCTTGGGGCATAAAGACAACCATTGTTAACCGCTGTATTCTAGGATGTGGACTGGAAAACTTCAATGGAAGCTCAACAACAGCCTTATGATATTAGTTTTAATTCCACTTCTCTTAAAGCAGTAAATTATTGAGCAAGGAGCCTCAGATTAGTTCCCTAAAATTGTATGGTGATGATTGAAGCAGTTTCACAGTGACATAAGTTCAAATGCAAAAACCTTTTGGAAAACAACAACTAAAAAGTGAGATTTGTGAAAATCTATGATTTGTTTGTTGTCAGTGAATACAAAGAGGTTACATTATACAATTGAGCTAAATTTGATATGAATTTAATATTTGATTGAAAGCAATAGAAAATATATGAGAAATAACCCATGTTGTCTCATGGATGCCTCCCTTAATTTCATCCTACAAGTTTTCCAGTTGATTTGCTTTCAGAACTGATATAACAATAGGTGTTTTTTTCATTTGTTAGATTGAGTATTTCTGTCTTTATTTGGCTGTTTGCTTTGGATCATTATACTTTTGAAAGATGGAGTAATAACCTACATACTTGCAGTTTACTGGTATAGTCCCCCACATACCAGTTCTGTTCAATTTAATTTAGTCCTATTGTTTCAAAGAGGTCATGATGCCATGCTCTTTTAGAAGTTTCATCACAGATGCTTAATTTTAATTTTACAGAACAATGGCCAAGAGATGTCTTTCCATTTTTCATCTTCTGTTTCACAGCAAACCCACCTGGGCTGATGGTTGCTAAGAAACTCAATTGTAGTTTATCTGAAAAAGCACCGTTTTGTTGTCTTTCAAGTTATCTTTTTTGTTTTCTTGAGGATGGTGAAATTGTTTCTTATGCTACTGCTGCACATGCATGGTCTTGCATTTTGCTGCAGTAGTACAGACTCTTAAGTTGTTAGGTTAACGCCACCTCTCAGTCACACTGATTTGCCAGCAAGGGGAAACGAGTTTTTATTAAACGTATTTGTACTATTTTTTATTTAATTTTTTGCAGGCTTTTGTACTTTTAAGATGGCAGACTGTCAAGGCACATTGCAAACTAATGACCAGCCTTATGTTTAAAGTAATTAAATTTCTTTGCTTATAAAAGTGCATCTGATTATTAGTGAAGGTAATGTCATCTTTGCTGCAGTTGTCTTACCAACTCCTCAACTATACACATTTGATTGCTTCTTCAGCCCATTGGCATTTGGTGTACTACTCTGTAAATCCCATCATTTTTGCAACCCATGGGAAACAAACAGTTATGGAATATTAATTTTATTAATTGATCAGAATAGCTTATCTCCTTAAGAATTAATTATAAGAATGTATGCACCCATCCATCCACCCATTTTCTCCTACTTAATCCGTGTCAGGGTCTCAATGGTGCCGGTGCCTATCTCCGGCAGTCAGTGGACAAGAGGCAGAGTACACCCTGGACAGGTCGCCAGTCTGTCACAGGAATTTATGTACCATATTCTTTTAATCCACTCTACATCTAGCAGCTCTAATGTCAGCAGTAACTGCAAGAAAAAACATGTTTAAGAAAAATGCCCTATTCAAACAAAAACATACAATCATTCACACAGAGTGAAAAGTTAAAGGTCAAAGGTCATAGTTATCAGTGATTGGTTATGACTGTGCACACAGTTATAACTGACCTGGGGTCAGCAGCAAATTTGATCTACAGAACAAGGCTGCTGCAGACGTCCTCATTAAATGCGGCCAGACCGACCATCAGGCTGTCTGTTACAAGAATATATTTGGACTGAATTCATGTCGCCTACCTAATTGTTTTAATTATACTGTAATAAAGCAATTCATTAGTATATGCTGCTGAATATTTTAGAAATGTGCAAATTACTGTTTACTTTTAATGTTTGAATGTTTTAATAATCCATAGATAGCCAAATAGCTAAATATAAATTGGACAGTTAATGAAGTAAAGCAATTGGTTTGCTAAGCAAAGTATTTTTAGTTTAAGTATTATTATTATGTTCTTTATAAAATTATTTGAACCATTCCCTGCAAATTTAGCTTCATTTGATAAATGCAATCAGCTCTGAAAAGCTTTAAACCAGATTTATATAGTATGATGCATTATATATATATATCTTAAAAGATATAAGTATATTATGTATAAGACATATCTAAGTAACCAAACAGATAATTGAAACATTTATTTGAATCTATCTTATTTGCATTATCAAAGGCAACATCGAGATCTAGACGAGTTGATATCCTGTTATCGATGACAATTCCACAGTTAAAAAGGAAAGCTACGTCTGGATGTTAAAAGTCAATAACCTCTTTGACAAAACAGTTCTGGCTGCAGTTATGCAAACCTCTTAGGTAGACCATCACCATTTACAAATTGCTAGTCAACCCTGCCACATGTAATGTAGCATTTATAGATTAAGTATCAGAACTGAAAGAGGCATGGGTAACCCTAACCCTTACCCTTTCAAATATTGACTGTTATTGCACTGTTCCTCACTCGCCTGGTCCTTCAAACACCACTTTGTTGACTTTAACCTTTTGTGCTGCTTCAGTCCATTTACACCTCACACCAAGATGAAGAAAACCTTCCTTAGTTTTGTTGTTAAAGTCAGATGGGAGTTTCTGATTACCCTGAGTAGAGCTGTTACTGACACTGAATTAGTACATAGGATAAATGCTGGCTTTTAAAGACACTATTCTGATGCATGCAATCATTTTCTTATATTCATTGAAGAAAAATATGGGTTGGCTTTTGGTCAATATTTTTTTTATAAATTACTCTGTGTGTGTTTTGGGCAAAATAGGGTATTTCAAACTTAAATGTGTTCTTAAATGCCTTGGTTTTCATAATTCTAATATTTTTTGTTCATCTATAACACGATACCTTAAACAAATCAAACTCTAGGTACACAATTTATATTAATTAGATCAGCAGCATTTCTTTAGATCATTTAGTTTGAAAGGAAATATTAGTGTTTAAAATTTGTAATTAACAAATGCCAATAAATAGCATTTGATGGGATTTACCCTTGGGTGATCTTTTTCCAGACTACACAAATAGAAAGGTTGTTAGGCTGAAACCAGAAGAAAACCTCCATCATGTTTTTGGTGCACTAATGGTGAGTTTTTAGACATTTTTGTTAAATCAGAGGTGTGTGACCTAGTCGTTTTTCTAGGGAGATGAATTAAAGAAAGATCGGTAACAGCAGATGCCACTGTCTAAGGGAAAGGATGAGGAGGAGATTCATTACTTTTCAACCCCCAATACACACACACAGACCCATGCCCAAATATACAGAGCAGAACCCTGCCTCATTATTTCCCCATTTCCATCACCAGGAGGAAGTGAGAGGTTGCAGCCTTTTTACAGAGGCTGCTGATGTCTGCCCTTCCATTTATCACATGTTAAATCCATGTGTTTCCAAACACACACACAGAAAGCCACACACACTGGCAGATATATTTTGTGTTCCAAACACAGCGCAATTGAAATTGCTGAAAAAGATGAAGAAGCAGACATCTTAAGAATATCCAGCAGCTTGAGGTTTTTAAACAGTATCACAGTTAAAGCCCAGCATGACCTCATCATGTTACACGAATGCATCATCCAGTCATTTTAAATATTATGGTTTCTTCTGAAAGCACTGAATGAATTCTCTACCTCGTCAAATGGGGAGAAAAAATCCAATGAAAGAGAGCAGAAGCTAGCTTTTGCTCCATCTCCCAATAGAAATCTTACAGCAAGTAAATGCAAAAATGCAGGAAAGCTTAATGAATAATTTAGCACTTGTTATCCTGCTCCAAATAGGCATGCCAAACAGTAGGCATAGCAGTGGTGATGTGCTGCCCATTACACGGCGTCACCCAATTCACCCAGTTGGGATATTGTTCTGGGCATAAAGAGAAAGAAGATAGGCCTTCAGACAGCCCTCAGTCATAAAGGTTTGCTTCATTAAAGTTATTAAGCCAGCAGGGTTGACCCACGTTAACTGATCCGATCATTAGAATGCTGCTCAAAACCACAGATATTAAAGCATTTTGCATGTAATAAGTAATGAAGTAGCCCTGCATGATGCTGCCTTATCTAATGAGCCTACAGTGTCTCTTTAGAAAACATGTTTTGAGCTGAATATTTATACAATCAACATCAAATGCGGATAATTCATCAGTGTTCTTTTATCTTACAGAATTGTTGAATCCATTGGAAATTTAGTTCAGCATCAATCACATAATCAGATATTCTGTAAAAACCTTTCTAATTCACTACTATTTATCTTTTACAAAAACTGCTTTTGTTTCTAAACCAATTTTCCGATCATACACATACACAGTGTTTTTTTTTTTTAATAAAGCAGTATCTATAGATTCTATTGCAAAAGACGATAGATTATATTGTCTATTGTCTCAGGCATTGCCAACCCCTAGCGAGACACTTCCCCCTGGAGCAGCCCTACCAAGGAGGAAATGGGTCATGCTCAACAGAGCCAAAGTAGCTAGGACAGGTGACAACATGCTGAGATGGGGTAAATATGTCAGTTCGGCCTACCCCTGCAGAGTAGATCCCCAGACCACTGAGTACCTTCTGCCTGAATGCAAACTTGGCCAAACCTGCTGTGAGAAGGATCTCCAGGAGGTCAAAGAGATAACCTGTCATTAGATTTGGAGTTGGAGTGACAAGAGATGATGATGACGACGACGACGACGACGATGATTCTATTGCATAACCCCTTAAAGATTTTTTTTTTCGTTATAAAGCTAGATTAAGAACCCCTTAAGTGGTGTAGTTCTTGTTTTACCTGTGATGACCACTCAAACACAGGACCCCAAATTTTAGCCCCACACAAGAGAAAAGGTTCAAAAGTTTTAAGCTCTCCAACAGACAGATGGCAGACAACCTCCAACAACGGGATCAGGAACCTCTGAAGATAGAGAACAGGGTTAGCAACGGGGAATATGTGGATGGGTTTCTCTAGGACTGTAAGTTGAAGTCACCAACCTTGTCAGCTTTGGGCAACTGAGGTGAGGGTTGAGTAATGTTCCTTCTTTGACAAGATGGAGTTTATGTAGCAATAGGTGTGTTGCATAGAACAGGTATCCATTTAGTTGTAGTCAGGAAATCAAAAGAGGTAGCTGACAGTCAAACTAACTATGTTTAACTTGTGGATATGAGAAGGCTCAAGTCTAGCATCAGGGGTCAGAAAGGTGGCCGGTGTCCAGAGACCTGAAAGTAGGTGAGGAATGAAGAATCCATGGGGCAGAACAGAGGAGGTAATCGTGCAGGAAGGCAGGCAAGGAAGGAACTCTGGACATCTACTCCCCCAAGGTTAAAGTTGCAACAGGAGCTGATTTGAGAAACAGTGTTTCCCCTTAAACTGCAGCAGTTACAAGCATAAAAAAAGTCTAAATGCTTGCCAGTGTTTTTGTCAGATTTATTGGAACAAGTTGTTTCTCACACCTGGACTTCATACCTTATATTGACAGTGAAGAATTGCTTGAAAATGCTAATGTAATTTGCTTGTTATAATTATATTGATTTTGATTGTCAAATTGCTTTTGTTGCCTTAATCAGAAGTAATGTTGCAAAAGCATTAATTCATTTAATCCGTTAGGCAAGATTCCAATATTCCAATATTTGTTTGCAGGTTACATTGCCCTAGCAGCTCTAGAAGCTGATTGGTGATCAGCACATGGATTTATTTGGCCTTATTTGATATTAATATTTGCAGTAATACATCTTGTAGCTGTCAGTCCACCAGACACTCAACATTCTCTTTAGTTTGCTAGGAAACCCATTCTTAATTAATAGCAAAAGATTTGTGCAAAACACACAATTAAAAATTTATTTTTAAAAATTTGGAGGAGGACCGATAGATAAAGACTAAAATAAAAGTTTACTGAGGCAGGGGTAATCAACTAATGAAACACTGGTGAGCAGCAATCAGCTAACATGATACAGGTGCTTAGAAAAAAGTAAACATAGAAAGCAATACAAAGGAGGGCACAATTAAACATGATTTGACAGTATATAACAAAATACAGTTTAAAACCAAAGCTAAAGTCAGTGCTGATTTAGCAATGAGTTAACACCAAATTGCTTATGAAAAGCTAAAGTACTTTAAGAGCACATCAGCGGCTTGCAGTGTGTAAAAATTTTAACATGAAAAATGTGAGTAAAAGCAAAAGAGATCATTTCACATTTTTAGCTGCAATGCTGGATGTAAGAACTTTGAGATTTTCTTAAATAACCTTTAGTCACAACCACAGTTTTGTTGCTCGATGATTTTCTTTTTCATATAAATGTGAGGCAAAATACACAGTCTAGAGTTACATAAAATGTAAATTCAGCAAAGCAAAATAAAAACATGCTTCTATCATTTTTCCAACTTAGTTTTGCGATGTACTTTGAGTAGGCCTTCATATAAATTACATTTACCTGATATATTCTCATTGCTTTGTTTAAATATTTGTATGCTAGGATTTAATGTTATGTTAAAATCAAAATAATTGATGCACAATTTTTTCCCTTTTAGATTTCAGGCTAGAGCTGACTGATGTAAAACCCTACCCACAGGATGTTTTTTTGGAAAAAAAAAAAGTATTTTTTTGCAACTCTGCTCAGATTTCTATACATTTGGAGAACAGATATTTGTCCTCAAATGTTGTCACTTGATGAGCAACTGGGCCAGCTCTTGGCAAGCTAGTTTTAGAAAAAACAAGGTCAAGTTTGTTGCTAATAAAAAATTGTAATCACCTTAATATAAACAAAATATTTATCCCAATTATTATTCACTGTCTTGTGAATAATATGTTCCATGGTGTACATGTAACAAGGCACTTTTAAGGACTGTTTTATCTGATACTGTTTTACAATAATGTGCTTTTGATGCTTTATAATTTCTTCAAATTGGGACCTATGTTAAGAGATGCAAATGATAAAAATTGTATTGGAAATACATAAAACAACAGCTAAAGTTTATTTTTAGGTTTATCAAATTCAGTACAATTGATGGAAAAGAATTAAAGAAGAGTGAATGCTATGAATGTCATCATGTAATCAGAAGGTTATACAAAAATACATTATTATTTGGGTTTACACAGTCAGGTTAAAAGGTGTTTGCAGACTGTTACATGTTTGATTATGTGCATTTATTTGATTTCATTTGAATTTGTATGGAATATTTATGTACATATTGCAAACAACATTTAAAAGGTGTTTCCAGACTTTCGGAAGCTACTGACAGTGACCTTCTAAAACATTATTGTTTCTAAACAGGATTACAGTGATTTCTTGCCACAGGTATAATAAACATAATTCATTCCTATTTACTTATTTATTTCAATGTTTCCAATTACCTCAGCAAAAAATATATCCATATTTGAATGTCCTGTAGTGGCTTTTATGAAGTTTCCTGCTTTCTCTCATCCTTTTCATTGAGGTATATAAAGACACTTCCATCCAGCTCATGGGTTTAAGAATGATATTCATTTTCTGTGATATCTCTGCCACACAGGCAGCCTCGTCAGAGAGGACATATTGCAGACATCCATCCTCCACCACAGTCACACTCTAGTATGAAGCCACAGCTTGACACTAAATAGATCCAGCCAGCAGAAGGGAGTTATTGTAGAGTGTAGCCATGAGATAGAGGTCAGTGTTGCCAAACGTATGAGAGATGGACAGAAATCAAAAGTCCTGACACTAAATAAGATGTTGGATTCATGTATTTTAGCATAAATATGAAGGGCCTTGCAAGTCCTTAGATGGGTCTTATGAATCACAAATATTGCTTATGCTTTTAACCGGAATAAATTAATGGCAATATATGTTTTGCTATCTAAATAACTAAAATATTTACAATCAAACATAATGGTCTAATAGACTTAACTTAATAGGTTAAGAGATATTTTCAGAGCGCTTCACTTTATATGAAGTATCTGCATTTTCTTTGAGTTGCCTTAATGCTACAGCTAAATGAAAGCTGCTTCAAAGTGAGGTTCTTTCAAGAACCTGTCTGGAGCCGTCTTTAAATTACACCCACACAATCACTGTGCATAAATATGCCCACTACATATTTCATCAGCTTCTTTCTTAAAGGTAAATCACACTTTAATGATGATCTTCCTTCCAGCTTCTGAGAAAACTAAAAAAAAAAAAAAAAAAGAATCTAGAACACATAAGATCACAGCACCTTTTTGTAAAATCCTCCAGAACCCTTAACATTCTCATGTTTTCCTTTTTTTTACCAATTGAAAAACAGAAAAAAATAAATACAAAATCATAGAACATGCAGCAATCTTATAATAAAGTCAAAGCTGGTCCTATTGAAGACAGTAAAGTATTGCTGTAAATTAGTAGACAGCTTCCAGGTAAAGTATAAGTTGTTTTTAGACAATAATGTACTGTGATCCCTAAACAAAACTACTAAATAGAAAATGTTTTGCATGTCAGTGAGTGTTTCTATTGTATTCTGAAAACTTCCAAGAGACAAGGGCAACATATATATATGTACAGGTTTTATATACAATTTCACTGGTGTTTGTTTTTTAGTTTTTTCCATTTTGCTCTGTTTAAAACTCAATAGACGAAATGCAAAGCCAAAATTCCAGTTGCCTTTTTTTCCTGTCAGGGGCCATTTTACCCACTTATTTCATATAATGGTGGATGATGATGGATTTGTGAATATTTGGCAGCCAAAAACAACTAATTACTAAGCTTTAGACTATTAACCAAATCCACTCTACCAAGTTGTCAGGAAACAAAGGTGCCTTGATTAAAAACACAATTAATTCAAGGAGAACTGCAAAAAATGAACAATTAGCCAATCACTGCCATTGGTAAGACTCGGGTTGTTTTTCATATGTTGCTAGATGCTGTGAAATACTGTCTAGATAAATATTTGCAACTGGTCACTGGTTAATTATTTACACTAAAAGTCCATACAGGTGCCAGGAACTTCAACCATTCCTTAACAGTATTTTAAAATATTTTTGAAATTGTATCTGTTATGTGTTAATCTGAAATTCAATCAATTTTTATTTGTCTGATGGAGCATTAGATATCAATGTCACTTGGCCTATTTCTACTGGTTT
Organism: Cyprinodon tularosa; assembly: GCF_016077235.1. Classification (NCBI taxonomy): domain Eukaryota; kingdom Metazoa; phylum Chordata; class Actinopteri; order Cyprinodontiformes; family Cyprinodontidae; genus Cyprinodon; species Cyprinodon tularosa. Next base: position 123,100 of record NW_024039499.1, on the reverse strand, counting down.
CAGTATATTGTTATGTGATGAAGGATCATTACACATTTATTTATACATCTTTGCAGAAATAACAAGACACTGAAACTAAATGTTTTGTCAATAAATGCATAGTTATATGATATTCTATGAATTATCAATGGATTAATAAATAGTCTGTTTGATAAAATCATTTGACTATTTTTATATTTAGACATACTATGGCAGAAAATGTTTGGGAAAGTTTGGAAATAAGAATGCTCATTAACACAGCTAAGTTGCTGTTCATACCTGTGTTTACCATAGGCATGACTCACTGCAGTATCCCTCCAAAATGCTCATTATATCCTTGGGGAAACCGTAATTTTGCAAGAATAGCAAGAAGAACTACATGTTTCTGTTCCTGTCTTTTACAAAATGTAGAGCGCTTTATTTATAATGTTTTTTTTTTTGATACTGTCATGGTTTTTGTTCTGTTAAAGTTTTATATTTGAGTTTTCATTAGTTTAATTTCCATTTTGTGTTCTAGTTATGGTATTTCTGGTTTCCCCTTTGTTGCATTATTTTGTCAGTCTTCTTTCCCCTGGCTCCCTTCTGGATTCCTTTGTTCACACCTGCTCCCAATCTGCTGATTAGCCTGGTCTTTTTTCTGTCTCCCATATAAGCACCTCCTCTTTAGTCACTGTTTGCAGCTTCGTCATCATTTCTTTGCCGTTCTTATGAGTATTCCTGGATTTCAGCTTTTGTTATGTTTTCCTGGATATTCCTGGATTTCACTTCTGTTTTCACCTTTTTAATTAAATCTGCAAGAAACCACCTTCAGCTTCAGTCTCTACATTAGGTCCTCCTCTCAAATCTCCACCCAACCTGACAGATACTTTTCATATTTTTATATATTCCTTTTATTATCTCAGGATAATTTATTATTAAAAAGAATACCCAGTAATGTCCAGTTTTTCACTTTCAGCCACTTGGTCATCCATGAGAGCGATTAAAGGAGGCATGATTATAATAGGATCCCTCTACAGCTTATTGATTTATTTCTCAACCAGCAAAGTAAACTGATTAATCAAACTCTTGCAAATCGCCAGAGTGATTAATCTCACCCTTTTGCTTGTTTTTCAAAAGAGAAATATACGTTATTTCAGCTTTAACAGACTGAATAGCAAAGTTTAAAGGTATATCCACCTGCTCATCTATATTTGATTAGCTTCAGCATGCAGCTTCTGGATGATGTCATACACTTCACTGCATTTCATCGATTTGAAACAAATCTGTATTTGAGGATAATGCATCTATTGCCTTCTAGCTAAATGTATTTTTGGGAGTTTTTTTAATTCACAAATCTTGTGATAATTCATCCTCCAATGTAAGGTATAGTAATCACCTTCCAGCCAAACCCCAACCCTCCCTGCCCATTCACCACATTCACCATTTTCCTTCCACTGCCTCGAATAGGCTTTACTTCATTCTCCAGCCTCCATTCCTCAGCCAGTGTCAGGCCCTGTTGGTACAGATGTCTTAAATCTAGATATGTCTTTTCACACAGGTCAACTACTTTCAGCACCAACTTCTTCTCTGATCTTTGCAAAGGCAATTCATTCATATTGTCAATAAAACAATCTCCCCGCGACTCTCTAGGTTGAAATGAATTTATTGGCTAATCATAAAATATCCCTGTAAGAGACACTTACAGTACTTACTCTGACCTCAGGAGGCCCACGTAATCTATTTCATTGCTGATATGCAAAAAATAAATGTATGTCAGAAACATTATGTAGGGTATTTTGTATTGTTTTCCTTTTATTTTACATTCTTTTCTCACAGTTCTCTGTGAAATAATAATATGTGGATTTATTGCTGGCTGTAATGTGTGTGCTGCAATTGGTAGAGGTATTTGTGATCATTAGTTCTATTTACTAATTAATCTATAAAAGATATAAAGCAGATTTTGGGACCAAATGAAAAAAAAGGCCCCAAAATTAGTAGATTAGGGCTAAGGTAGGTTTTAGACTTGAAATAAAATAATCTCACTTGTAGTCAGAATAAACAAGCCTACCAAAGTTAAGACTAACTTTGGGCTTATCTGTAAATGTCCTTACATTTTTATTTTCTTTTTTTTATCATCACCTGCTTTACCACCCTTTTCACTTGGCAGAAATAAAAGCAAATTGCTCGTCAGGGACATAATAGCAGGATTTCTGCTCATGAAAGACACAAATGTCATTCAGGTCAGCAGCGACCCCTGGGACAGTCATTAGGTGAAATTAGAGGCATTCTTCTGTCGCTCACGGCTGACAGCTTGATAGATATCTTTTCCACGGTGACTTCATCACTTCAGGTACAGAGGGTAAAAGACATCAAAGTCAAGAAAATATAGACAAACTCGCTTTGGTGTTTTAGCCTAGGGAGAGCCTCACAGGTCTCTGGATGTGTAGGTAGGTGGAGTGGAGTAATACAAGACAGGTGCTGTTTTTTCTTTTTTTTTTCTTTTTCTTTTTAAAAGAATTAAGCTTTAGTTTAATGTAATAATTCATTGTCTTTTGTTTAATCTTTCATTCCAACCAATCGCCTGCATCTGTTTGTCCAACAAATCTTTAACTACACTTCTAGAGTATTGTTGCATATCAGATGGGGGTATGGTTATTTTCAGAGTTTCTTGAAAGATCTGTGATAAACTGATTTCTCCAGCTTTCTTGATGTTCTTGCCTTTTGAGACTACCAACTGCACCGTGTAGAGCGTTTCAATGTCTGTGTGTCATGCTACTCATCTCCCCCATATTTTTGTATCAGAGAAATTTAGAGATTTGAGGCTTGTCATGGTTAGTAGAGGTGAGCTGGAGTGATGCTACGGTAAGTGCACTGGAGCGTTTAGCTGTACATGGAAAGATTTACCATCCTGTGAAGCCATAAACCTGCAATTACAAACCCTAACAACTCTGGCAGAAGCAGCCTGTACAACACAGTTTTCCTCTGGGCTCAGGGATTTAAGCCTCACAATCATTCATGCGTGACTTAAGAAGCTAATTGCACAAGAGTGACACACATACAGGAAAACCTCCTTACAGGAGGTGGAATTTTGTTTGAAATTCATCAAATTTTAATCCAGCTCGAACATTTCCATATTTCCATATTTATCTCCACGCTTCTAGCATCCACTTCCTGCCTGCATATCATTTTGGCCCTATTAATAGCTCAAACTGCTCCTTACCTAAGATTCTAACAGGGGACATGTTTTCACTCTTGTCACCGCAGCCTTGTATCAGGACCAGCGTTCAAAGACACTTGAGTCCCAAGGTAGATAGGGCTGTCAATGAATCACTCCATATCTGCCACAGTTGGTAAATTGACTGTTTGATGCTGGAAACAGATGGGGCAGGAGGCGGGTGGAGTTTGTGATGAGGTGTAGGATTCATGCTCTTCCCAGCCTTGCATTAATGAATCAGTGTTTTTACTTAGTGCGATCTGCTCATCTGAAATAGGCCTGCAATTGCTGTCTGCTCCACAGTGTTGTTACCCCCTTCCCCGCTCTCACTCCTTATCCCCCCTCCCCCCGCTAAAGGTAATTGCTCCTACCTTAGACACTGTAATAGATCCTGGATGAAGTATTGACCGCAGCTAGATTTTGATTAAAGGGGTGTAGGGCAGAACACGCCTTTAATGAAACTGAAGAATCAGCATTCTCCTGGCTGTAGCGCCAAGCCTGGATCCCGGCTAGCATGGCCCACAGGCACCTTGATTAGTACCTGATCTCTGGCAAATACAAGGATGGGGCAAAGGCTCTGAATTAAAAGCGATGAATTAATCTATTAATAACACCCAAGGTGTGTACAGTTTTTCCTCTGGAGGCCCCTAATGATTAAAGATGTGTGTATTCATTTACTGTAAGCTCTCCCACATGCATATTCACCCACAAGTCCAATCATCCACCTTGTTGCTCTGTAGCTGAAACACTAACACATTCATTAATGCACTCAATCCTTTTTCCCTTCATATGCAAAAGGTCAGGCTTTATCAGTTAGAGTTTTAGCATGAGGGATAACTTGCATTAGCTTTTCTCATCCTCTTCCTTTATTGCCTTTTTGCTCGTGTTTAAAAACTGATTGCATCTCGGACAGAGATGAAAGGGAAGCAGCACGCTCCCCCCGTTCTTTGAGCATGCAAATGGACATAATCTAAAAGAAGAAGTATTAGCATGCTAAAAGACAGCACAGCTATGATGAACACCATTTGCCAAGGCTTAATGCGATAGCTGGGTAAGATGATTAACTTTGAATCTATTTAATCAACCACAAGCGCTTTCTCAAATAACCAACTGCCTTGTGTTCTGGTAAAACTTCCCTTCAAATCCATCGGGGATTGGATGGATGTGTCAAATCACAGTTTCTGAATTAGAGCCGAACCAAACAGGGCTCTTTGAAGTAATGGACATCAGACATCATTTTATCTGCAGTATTTGTAATTCTTTGTCTTGTTTAATGCTCACAGTGGATTGCAACTTGCAGCACACAGCAGCTCGATTTGACAGAGAAGTCAATGTGCCCTTGGGCTGCATCCTATTGACTTAAGTAGTTTAAGTAGTGGGGCCTCTCACCTCTTTTTTTATATTCACCCGCGCTGATCACCATCTCTCCTAATGGAATAGAAGTTCTGATCCTTTTTGCCAGACCTTATATCACAATCAAATAAATCTGCTTGTAAGATATTGCATTTGTTTTTGCTGATGCTGAAAACAAATTGTAGCTGATCTGGCTATTTCCACCATCAGACCCAGTTGGAAAAGAAAATAAATATAACCAACACAAAGTCCGGTTGTAGCTGGTAAAATAAAGAATAAATATGTGGAGAAGTATGCCTTCGGGGAAATATGTAAGAGGATCTATAATTCTTTGGGTCTGTATCATCTTGGGCTCTTTGAAATACCAGAAGATTTGAATTACAATTTGTAAAGCTTCTGTTAGGTTAGGTGGAATATGTTCTCAAACATCTCCCCAAATTAACATGGAGATATTTCACCACATACAAAATAAATTTCTGCAAAAGTAAAAGGTGTCTTTTCATCAAGAGGTGGACTGTTTCCTAGGATGTGCAGGATTATGCTGATTTATGGCACGACATTAGTTAAAGGCTTCTTAAACATCTTGACCATGGAAGCAAAACCTTTCTTCTCCTTATTTCTGCACACATTTTGTGTCATTGGTTGATAAAAAATAAATTCTACAACTAACAGATAAGTCTCTATTAAATGATTTCTCTGCTATTTGTCTGATCCTTTAACAGACCTCGATAACCCAGTGATTACTGTGCATCAAAGTATTGGAGAAGCTAAGGAGCAGTTCTATTATGAAAGGACAGTATTCCTGCGCTGCGTGGCCAATTCCAACCCGCCTGTCCGCTACAGCTGGCATCGTGGGAGGGAGGTCTTGACTCAGGGCTCCGACAAGGGCGTGGAGATCTATGAGCCCTTTTTCACACAGGTAAGACAGAGGAAAGGTGGTGGGGATGTATGTCTTGAACCTTAACACATTTTTAGCAACAGATCAATCTTCAGATTTTAGATTTTTATAATGTTTTGAAGGAGAGGTATGATTAGTTGTTATTTTCTTACCTACAGTAGAAACTAGAAATAGATTAGATCATTATTGCCCACTACAGGCCATTAGTAGTATCTATGTGCTTTCACATTTTTTGAGGTCCACGCTACAGTTACAGCCCTAAAAATACCAACCATTATGATACAGTAGAGCCTCAACTGTGCCTTGGTGTTGTTATGAGCTATGTCCCATCTGGCAGCTGCTTCCTTCAAAGGACCTGGTCTTCCTGGACTGGGTTCTTAGAAGGCTGTGAAAATGAGGAAGAGTTTGGCTATGAATTTGAATGGCTCCAGCCTTCTCTTGGGCCATTTCTCAATTGACTAGAACGCAAGTACGGACGCGTGTCCTCGTTCTTGAGAAGAACACAGGAAAGTATGGAGTTGGTGAGAATGGGAGCATGCAGCATAAATATGGGTCAAATGGAACAGAAGCGTACTTGTGACGTCACCACATGCCCGGCTCGTCTAGAGCTGCATTTTTTCTCCTGTTATTAATAGTCTCTAGATAATAATAAATCATTACTTTTTTCATTTAGTGGGGGAATAATAATTAACACAGTCATATGAACACAAATCAAATGAACATTTTGCAAAATAAAACAAAAAAATCACCATCAGAGCCAGCGGTACTTCACACACGGCTATGCCGAGAGAGGGCTGCTATAGAAGGGCAGCCGTTAGCCCTGGCTGCGGTTACCCTTGGAGGTCCGCTGGTTGCCACGGTCCTCTCAACTTCGAATATCTTTTTTTAAATTACGCATTAAATTGGTAAATGGACCATATAGTGACGCTTTAAAGTATAATATTCTCACCTCAAATAATCTTAAAACTTACTTTTATTGAACAACAGCAACAGAAAAGAGAGCTATTAACTTTCAATGGAGCACTCCATTGAGAGCTGCTGCTTCAGAACTGCATGCTGGACAGCTGTCAACCTCAAGATCGGACAAGTCTGCTCTGATGCATGCTGGGTAAATAGGGAGGAGGTGAGAACAACATCCGGGGACTTTCTGTTCTCGGTCTGCTGTTCTTCTGAATTGGACCAGTATTAGGACTGAGGCTGATGAAGTTTAATGAGCACATGAGAACGCACAAGTACACATATTGAGAAACGGCCTGGCTGTCACAAACCCTCACTCAGCGTATGCTCTGTCACCTAGCAACCGTGACTTTTGACCCACAAAGCAGGCAAAGAATGAATCCCAAACTTCTCAGTTCTTTTGCATTATCATTTCATTTTTGAGGAGCTGCAGCAGCAGTATTGTCATGGCAGATATTTCAGATATCTCAGGCTGAGAGGTAAACATCTTCAGACAAATAAATGTTGTAGATGTCAGCCAAACCCTTTTGCATAACGACATATAAAAGATTTTGATTAACCAAACATTACCAGTGACATATCTGATTTGCTAACCACTTAAATTACCTAATTTTATTAATTTAAGACAAACCTTTTTACATACTGAATTATATTAAACTGTGCTTACAATACTGTTGGTCACCATTTCCTTATTTCCTCTGAACCCAGAGCCGTGCTATAGTATGACTAATCTGGCATTTGGAGGACGAAGCCACTGAATTCGGACACAGCATTTAGTTTACCTCAGAATCCTTAGCTTATATGTTATTTTATTAAGTAATGCCTTGTTTTTCAATATACTTATTCTCCTCCCATAGCCCATCTTTGTATGATGTGTAAGTCATAGTATGGGCATTCACCACTAACTTCCAAAAGGCTTTTCAAGGGTTCACTGTGAGGCTTGCTTCTGTTGTCAGACTCCTGCTTATGCTTTCTCACAATATCATGCTAAAAATAGTTTACCTTTAAATTATGTTTTTGATCTCTAATACACATATATTAATAGAGTTGAATCACCAATGAAATGATTATTTACAAGAATATCTTTATTCTACTGGGATGCCAGAAAGTGAAAGTAACCTCAGTAATTGAAACATTTTCTAATAGTTTCACAAAATTAAAATCATGCATGTTTAGCCTACAAAAACCTCATTCATTTGGATTTTTGTCCAAAGATGGTAAAAATTAAATATGTAGTATGAAAATTTGGTATCTTTAGTTAAATGATAATGATAAAAATAAAAAAATAAAATAAGAAAAGTGAAAAAAAGGCTTCATTACCAAGTAGTCTTATACTAGTTACTGTAGATGCTTGTCAGACAGAGAGATTTGATGCTTTATCAGTGTGAACAGCACTTTCTAATGAGAACGATTGCTGCCCCAAAGCAAAGCTTTAATTCTTAGTAAGGCGTATGTCAGAATTACTGTTGGAAAAATATTTTATTACAGCTTTAGTACCTAATGGTAAAATAGTGCTGAATTTTTATCACAATTTGTCTTTCTTTTTGATAACACTTTATGTCTTCATGTACATATTGACCCCTCAGTCACAATGCACAGATATGTAATAAAATATTGTGACTACCAACATAAAGATTGCGAAACTATAAGCAAACAATAGCATAAGTAATGTAAAGCAATTTCAATGGCTTTTTATTCATAGACAAGTCCTACTCCTATTCAATAAATATTTTTTGAGGATCTTATTTTAGATATAAAGTTGAGCCTAAAATGTAAACTAGGTTGTGTGAACATCTTGATGTAAGAAAGAAGCACAGTAGTGTGTTATCCCAGCACATACACTTTGCAGCATAACTATAAATAGCCGGAAATACATAGTTCATAAGTACTAAATCAAAACAATTATTATTACAGATAAATTACACTATTAAAAAAAATGATTAATTAGATTTTAATTTTTGTTTGCTTACCTCATGCCTGACTAAACTCACAGAGTGACAGTATAACATGTCTTAATTAAACCTCCAAAAATACAATAGATTCTTCTAACCCAGTTTCACGGTTTACATGCCCATTTGTGAAGTGGGTTTCTATCATTATCGGTTTTTCTCTGTCAAGCAAGTGGATTTTCTATGCAGCCTGAAAACTGAAAAGCTTTGCTCTAAAAAGGATTTTCTGCAGTCAACAAAGAGCTGATTGAGATTGTTCCATCACTTGTGAAGGTATTGTAGTTTTTCAATACATTGAATTAAATGTGATTTGGTACGTACTTGGAAGTCGGCATCAGTGGGAATTTGAATCTGCACCATAAAAAAGGAGTGGAAAAGAGGCTTTGGGAATAAAGAGAGAGAGGAAAAGGAAGTGAAATTGATGTTTGGCCAAATGGAGAAAGATGGCTGTTAACTAATGGAGAGGGTGAAGCAGAATGAAGAAGCTGCAGTACTGGGCCCCAATTAACACTTATCCCATCAGCACCCTGCATTTCCTACTGCCCCTATTAAAAGCTTAATTGAGTCTGAAAATTGGAGCACAACCTAAAACCCAGAGATAAGGATTTTGAGAGACTAGCTCTAAATACAATATTTTGTTATGTACTAACCTCCAAATAAATCACCTTTATTAATATTTTTTAGCAATATCTAAACCAGACTATTATCCAAAGGTAGTTATAGATACTCAGAAAAGAGGTCAGAACGGTCTCCTGTAGAGTTTCCTCATCTGACTCCTACTGATAATCATTCTTCCTTTTGCTTACAGTATCTCCAGTCTTGCAGATTAATTATACTCATAAAGATGTTAGATACATGCAGTTGGGACATTTTAAGTTCAGTACAAAGAACTATTGTAGTTTCTTTAATAAACTACTCTATTCTGATCTGTGAATTTATCAAATAAACCATTTACTTTTCACTGCCATTTCACAGCTTAGGTAAACATAAGTCATGTTTACCTAAGCTGATACTATATTCTTTGGATTTCTTCAATATTTCTGGACATACTGTTGGAATTTTGGTAATCATTAAAAGTACGATGCCATAACAAAGCTCAGCTAGGAGAAAGGGGAAGGAATCAAACCCAGTTTACCTTAGATCACAAGGGGAAAAAGGTAACCAAATGAGTCCAGAAATATAAAACAAGACAACAAAGCTTAAGGAATATAACCAAAGGTTCTTAAAACTCAAAATAAAACTACAATTACCCAAGGCAACAAAACTTAGTTCTGGTGCTGCAGAACACATAGGGAGGAGATCAGAACAAAACACTAGCCTCTTCAGGACAGAACTAAGTAACACAACTGATATCAAAATGTTTATAAAGAGTCACAGCTATACAAAAGTTGTTCCAAGCTTCGATTAATCAACAAACCAGCAAGAGGCGATCTGCTCAAACATAGACAGCAGCCCTGTCGACATGAGGGTGCTGGTTTAAATACAGTAGGAGCAGCTCTCCTTTGATTGGTGGGACAATCAGGCCAATATCCAATCCAGATGAGAGCCTTGCAACAGGAAGTGACAGGAGGGCTGAAAGTGTCACTAACCCATCCGTCCCGGAAGCACGATCCGTGCTGCGCATGCGGGTCCAGGTCCAGATCGCTCTCGATTTTATTTTGTTAAAAAGACCTACATTCCCTCTCAAAAAATAGTAAACGTACTAAAATATAATGTGTTAAGGGTTAATAATGCATTTCCTGAGAAAATAAATGCCTTAAATTTTATCGCTGGTCTCTTCCCGATCTGCTCTGAAAATGGGATCCTACGTTACTTCAGGGAACTACCTTTTTCGGCTTTGGATTTAAACATACATCTAGTGTTTTTGAGTTTTATTTTTCACTTTCGTGCTAACTAACACTATGGTATATCGTGCGTAATTTAAAGAAAGAAACAATTAAAAATTTAGATAAACATGGTTTAATCATATTTCGCCAAGCATGTCCAATGATGATGTCAGAGAAGCAATTTAACCCTTTAAAGCCCGATCCAAGAATAAAACAAAACAGAAAATAACTTTTTTTTGGTTTGAAGTCCTTGTTTGGCCTTTTAACAAAATATGTAAAAAGAAAGTCTAGTGTGTGGGGATGTGTGGCTTCCTAACACAAATAAAAATACCCACGTTGAGACAACTATTCCTAGTTCTTTTAAAAAGAGAATTCACAACTCAGCCTCTTGGCCAAGGTCATGTTTTCTTTTCTAAAATGAGACAAATAGATTTTTTCAGTCTAAACCAAGTTCTACGTGTTTGTTCATGGCTTTAAAAAAAATCACTTTTAAGCTAAAAAATATGTTATTGATTACATAGTTTCTTCTTTCAGTGACATTTGTTTTAGGATATTGAACTAAAGCAACCAAATAAAACAGGCCATACAGATGTCCACAGAACTATTTTAAATTACTCCCATACTTTCTCAGAATTTACTGTCTGCAAGTAATCTGTGGTGCTGAAGCCATTTGGCATTACAAGTGCTTATTCTTCCTATTATTTTGGTAGTCCCAATTACAATTATGTTTTTTTTTCCTATCCTTTTTTTGGCTCTCATTTTGTTTCTTAAGAAAATATGTTTCCCTTCCACTTCTTCTCTCTTCCTTCCATCTTCTCCTAAACTGTTTCTACATTCCTATCAACCTCATGCCCTGTCATCTGCTTCAAAGTAGAAGCTGTGACAAAAAGAGAAAGAGTGTAGAATATCAGGCCCTTGACTAATGTAATACAATTAAGTCATCCTTTGGCTGCTTTGGATCTGAAAAGGTCTAAAAGGCATCCGTGATTGCCATGTTTTCTGGGCTGCTGCAGCAACTGTCTGACTCATGTTTTAATCTGCCTCCCTTTCCTCTCATCATCCCCACATCCACACAAAGGAGTCAGTCAGATCAAAGGTTTACATCCTCATCATAACCTTTTGGGCGAGGCTTGTGGCTGACAAGCCAAGTTGGAATCAAACACATATTCTCAATGAGATAGCCATTTCTGTGGAGCGCTCCCCTACTGAGCCCATCCATATTTCTGTAGCTCAGCTGTGAAAATACAGCTGGAGTCTTTTCTGTGGAGTAATCCCCTTATTGGTAGCAGGCATGCTGACAATTTTTTTAATGTTTTTCATGTAAAAAAGAATCAGTATCATTCTTATTTGAATGCAGTAGTAATTTGTTTGAATTATGCTCTCTTCTCATTTCCCTTTAGTCTTTGTCAAGGCTGTATACATATTAATATCTTTGACCTCTCTCTGGAGCTGCTAGGCCTTTTCTATATAACTCCTGAGATCTACTTTTGTAGCATTCCTGTTTTTAATTAGGATGATGCTTTTGCACATATTTGCATACCAGTGTTGGTTTGGTCTGAGCTGCAGGGGGAAACAAAAATCCTGAAGTTGAAGAACCTGCGTCCTCAAGATTATGCCAACTACAGCTGCATCGCCTCTGTCAGAAATGTGTGTGGGATTCCTGACCGCAGCGTTATCTTTGGACTCACCAATAAGACAGGTACAGCATAAAATTAATTATACTTTCAGTTTACTCTTATTTTTCTGTCTTCTCATTAGTTTTTAGCTTTTTAAGTTGTTAAATTTCTATATTTGGTGTTTTTTAGGTCAATTCTGTTTTAGTCTGTGTTAATCTCTGTTACACATCAACTCTTTGTGTGTGTTTTATAGTTTAATATGTGTAAGTTAAGTGAATCAAGCTAAACATTTCCACTACAGCAAATAACGAGAAAGTAGGGATGTCCCAATCGGATATTAATATCGGATATCAGTCTAATATTAATCAAAAAATTATAATGTATTGTGTTGGCCAGAAGATAAAATCTGCAGTATTTTCATACTGAGAGAAACACCCTGCTTCTGTTTAAAGTTTCTGTAAATAATCGGTTAAAATGACATGGGTCAGTTGTTTGTTTTGTGATTGACTATATTTCTCTGTCTTGATAGTACCACGTGATCAAGCCTTTTCTAACATTCTACAGTACAAAATAAATAATAAAAGTGTGTATGATTTGCGCTTGTCATGATTGGTTCTCTAATGGAGACCCAGTTATGCAGAACACCACTGACGGACACAAGGATGAAAAGTTTTAACAGTTTATTTTGCACAACACACAGAATGTACTGATTCCTGGTTCGGGCCTGGATTCTGGTTTCACCGGAGTCTGCGTGAGAGACAGCACAGTTATTGATTGAAGACTGGGTTTGATTTCCAAAAGGTGCACTGATTGTACCTTGAGGGTTCTTGAGGTTCTCCTTGGGAGAGTCACTGTTGGTTCTGGAGAAGAGTTTATCAGCAGAGTCCGTTTGCTGCTTCAGCGTCTCACGTCTAGCTTGAACAGACCTTGGCTTAGGTTTCCCAGCTCTAGTCCTGAGCTGCTTGGAGGTTCTCTGAGAATCTTCAGGGTTTGGCTCTGAGGGTCGGCTCGGCAGGTTAGCTCTTCCAGAGCTTTCACAGAGGAGGCAAGGGTTTCCTGGAAACACAGAGACAGTGGTTAGAATCCAACCTGGATTCGAAGTCATGGAGTTTCAACAAAGATCTAGGCTTTAGCGCTGACCAACTGGAACAACACTGCGGCGTTGAGGCAAGGTCTGAAGACAGCTTATATAGTGGATCCTCTGATGATCTAGATGAGCTGCAGCTGTGCAGGAGGCTCCCTCAGAGGATCCACGGTGAACTCTGCTGGAGAAAGATGGGATTTTCTCCAGCTCCCAACAGCGCTCATATTGTATCAATATCAGTATCGGGCATTTCTCAAACCTGCAATATCTGTATCATATCAGAAATGAAACAAACTGTATGGAGACATCCGTACTAGATACACTATATTGCCAAAAGTATTTGCTCACCCATCCAAATTATTGGAATCAGGTGTTCCAATCACTTCCATGGCCACAGGTGTATAAATTCAAGCACCTAGGCATGCAGACTGTTTTTACAAACATTTGTGAAAGAATGGGTCGCTCTCAGGAGCTCAGTGAATTCCAGCGTGGAACTGTGATAGGATGCCACCTGTGCAACAAATCCAGTCGTGAAATTTCCTCGCTCCTAAATATTCCACAGTCAACTGTCAGCTGTATTATAAGAAAATGGAAGTGTTTGGGAACGACAGCAACTCAGCCACGAAGTGGTAGGCCACGTAAACTGACGGAGCGGGGTCAGCGGATGCTGACGCGCATAGTGCGAAGAGGTCGCCAACTTTCTGCAGAGTCAATCACTACAGACCTCCAAACTTCATGTGGCCTTCAGATTAGCTCAAGAACAGTGCGCAGAGAGCTTCATGGAATGGGTTTCCATGGTCGAGCAGCTGCATCCAAGCCATACATCACCAAGTGCAATGCAAAGCGTCGGATGCGGTGGTGTAAAGCACGCCGCCACTGGACTCTAGAGCAGTGGAGACGCGTTCTCTGGAGTGACGAATCGCGCTTCTCCATCTGGCAATCTGATGGACGGGTCTGGGTTTGGCGGTTGCCAGGAGAACGGTACTTGTCTGACTGCATTGTGCCAAGTGTAAAGTTTGGTGGAGGGGGGATTATGGTGTGGGGTTGTTTTTCAGGAGCTGGGCTTGGCCCCTTAGTTCCAGTGAAAGGAACTCTGAATGCTTCAGCATACCAAGACATTTTGGACAATTCCATGCTCCCAACTTTGTGGGAACAGTTTGGAGCTGGCCCCTTCCTCTTCCAACATGACTGTGCACCAGTGCACAAAGCAAGGTCCATAAAGACATGGATGACAGAGTCTGGTGTGGATGAACTTGACTGGCCTGCACAGAGTCCTGACCTCAACCCGATAGAACACCTTTGGGATGAATTAGAGCGGAGACTGAGAGCCAGGCCTTCTCGTCCAACATCAGTGTGCGACCTCACAAATGCGCTTCTGGAAGAATGGTCAAAAATTCCCATAAACACACTCCTAAACCTTGTGGACAGCCTTCCCAGAAGAGTTGAAGCTGTTCTAGCTGCAAAGGGTGGACCGACATCATATTGAACCCTATGGATTAGGAACGGGATGTCACTTAAGCTCATATGTGAGTCAAGGCAGGTGAGCAAATACTTTTGGCAATATAGTGTAGGAATAAGAATAATATTAAAAGTTTTTGTATTAAATTTAACAAGGTCATTAGTAAAAGTTTCACACAATCAAATAATCCACAGTACTTTCCTTTTAATGATGAAAAATAAACATATGAATGATGTAGTTAACAACTTCAACAATTTTGTAAGTATTGAACCTAAATTTACTGAAAGAATTAGGGGACCTGAAACAGCTGAGTAACGCAACGAGGCCTTGATAAGTAGAAATCCAAACTCAAAGTTCCTCAAAGCAGTGGGAGAGATTGAAAAAAACAAAAAAGGAATGGTAAATGTAGAAATAAGATTTCAACAGATTTAGATGACAACTGTTATACCTATGACATAAATTTGTTTTCTGTCTTTCCAAATTTCATAAAGAAATGAAAACCACTAAAATCATCCAACTATACAGAAGTGAGGACAGGCGCCAGTTGAAATGGAATTACTTATAGATTTAACAATTGTTAAATCTATAGTCCGGCAGTGGGTTGCACTGTTGCCTTGCAGCAAAACGGTAGCGGGTTCGTTTCCCGGCTTGCAGTCTTTCTGTATGGAGTTTGCATGTTCCGGGTACTCTGGCTTCCTCCCACAGTCCAAAAACATGACCGTTAAGTTAATAGGCTTCTCTAAATTCTAGGTATGAGTGTGTGCGTGAATGGTTGTTTGTCATGTTTGTCTCTGTGTTGCCCTGCGATGGACTGCTGACCTGTCCAAGGTGTACTCTGCCTTTCGCCCGTACACAGCTGAACTTCCTAGATTAATAGAAGAAATCAATAGTACCACTGACAAAAAGACATTTGCAATTGGGGTTTTAATTGACCTTAAAACAAGTATTTGACACACCAAATCATGACATATTATTTAATAAGCTGTAGCAATATGGGAATAAGAGAATACTCTTAAATTGGATTAAAAGTTGTTTAAGGAATGAACAACAAAATAACAAAATGTGAATCACCATACTGTGAAATAATTGAGGAGGTTGTTTGAAATGACGGCTCATTAAACTGGGACAAAGCCAAGTTTAAAATGTTTAGGAATATAAAGGGGAATATTGATTTAAAAGTTGCAATAATGGGTGAAAATGTGGAAAGAATTAAAGAAATTAAGTTTCTGGCACATTCAACAGCACATTCAACTTGACCAAACTAAATTATGTAGAATTATTGCATTCCTTAATTAAGCAAAATATATCTTAACCATCAAAGCATTAATTATACTATATTGCTCACTGATTCTGCCTTATTTGAATTACTGTGTGAAAGTCTGGGGGCAACATCTAAACATTTTCACTCCAGTCCTTGTGCAAAATTAAGAAAATAGCCATAAGTTTGATTCATAAGGCAACTTTCCATGATCACAAATGTGAGTTATTTTGACATTCTGCCTTATAAAACTGCCATATCTGGTAGAATTTGAAACCACAAAGTTAATGTACACAGCCAGGAACAAAGATCTACCTGATAGCATCCAAAAATTCTCCACTTATGGACGAGGGAGCTGCAAATAAAGAAGACACTTTCAATTCAGTAATAGGAGTGTTTGGACAACCTTGAAAAGAATGTGCATTTCAATTAATGGGGGGAAGGTTCAGAACAAACTTAGCCAAGAAATGAAGATTGATAATTAATTATAACTGCGAGATGGGGACCTATGGGTAAGCAGGTGGGTGTCACTAAAACACTGAAGATTGTGTGTATGACTGTAAATTCAGTCTGTTGGTTATTGTGTATTTAGGAATGACTTTTGGTAACTGCACTTGTGTAGATGTATTTTAGGATGTGATTTTATTTGGAATATAATAGTTTAATTTCTTACTTGTCACTTTTATTTATGAACATAGACTTTTTTCTTCACATTAATTTATAATATTCTGAAATCTGGATATTGGTAAAAATATATAATTCTGGAGTGGAGGTAGGATAAAATATGATCTTCTTCTTCCAACCTCTTTCAGATATTTTAATAGGGCACATTTGTTAAGTGTATTATGTTTATTGTTATCTCTGTGTAGGTATATGTGTGCATGTGCATAAATATGTATTTACACCTTTTTTGATATTACAGGTTTTGACATGTCAGGAATGAATAAAAATATTAAATTAAATGAACAATTAATCAGTAGGAATGCACTGAGCTTGTTTGTTTTCCAATTTGAATTAATTTCAGCATCTTATATCACAGTTAGCATTGTCAAAGGAGCGGTCTGGATGTGTGTATTAAGAAAATGTAGAGCTATATCTGATCTCTCAGTTTAAAACCCTGAGCTTCTAGATCTTATGACAAACGCTGAATGTTTAAGAGGATCAAACAAATTAAGTAATTTTGCTGTAAAATATTTTTTGTTATGTAGAAAAAGTCTTGCTCTTTTTTTTTTACTCTTCTACAGTCTGAATGAAAATCCCCAGCATGTCATACTAACATCTTTAAAAGAAAAGCTTCTTACATCTGATCAGAAAATGTCTTACTGGTTAAAACCGAACATTATATGTTTCCTGTCATAATAAGATTTATTAGATCAGTTTTATACTAATAAAATGTACTACTAGAATATGTTTAAACAAATGTGTTAATACCAATAAATTAGACACAAGGATATTCTGTTTCCACAGCATCTCCATCTATCAAACTACTAGTGGAGGATCCAATTGTGGTTAATCCTGGTCAGACTGTGTCCCTGGTCTGCATCACCACAGGAGGGGAGCCACCTCCAACCCTCACCTGGGTCAGCAGTAATGACAGCCTGCCTCAGAGGAGCGTAGTGAAAGGAGGCACACTCACGCTGCCCGCCATCACCTCAGATGAAGCTGGGGTTTACAGCTGTGTGGCCAGTAACAATGTTGGAAACCCAGCAAAGAAGTCCACTACTATCGTGGTCCGAGGTAGGAAAGCATAACTGCAATTCAAAGCATTGTGTCAAACGAACAACCATTCAACAAAACAGTTTACTATTGGAGATGAGCACATCTAACATCATATATCTTTGTCATTAGCTAGTCTTTACTAAGCAGTTGAAAATGTTATATATTTTTTCAGTTTTGGCTCTCAGATCATGATTTATTTGTAATTATCTTCAATTAGTCTTTATGAGAAAAGTCAAGTACATTGCTTAAAACAAATTAGCGAAGTAAATCTAGAATGAGAAAAAAAATGTCCTCATGATTGAAATATCATCATACAAAACTTGAAATCATTCAATACCTCCTGCTTGTAGAGAAATTAAACCAAGTTGGTTTAAAGATGTCTGGCTTGGTAGATGAATCCTGAAGTACTGAGTAATTTAAGGTTTATAACATTTTTGAGCACTTAATTAGATTATCTGATAACAGTTTAGGATGTTTGACTAAAAGGCAAACAATATGGAAATGAAAGTATAACTTGAGATTCAGGTACTGTACTTTATAGTCACTACAGGAGAGTTGAATTTAAATGATTTTTTCTATAGTGTAATCTGCAGGTATAATTCAGTGGAAAGAGGGTTTTTCAAATTGGTACTTAAGAATGAAGTAGTAAATTATCTTTAAATGTGGTGAAAATTTACATGCCAATTTTGATGAATTATATTTATTTAAAAGCTAATGGTTGCTTTTTACATGTACATTTGAAGAGTAATACTGTACACTAGTAAGAAAGAAAGAGAAGGTTTTCAAAGGGATTTTAAGATTCTTAATACATTGTTGCTCCTCCTTGTTACATTCTACATTCAAGGCTTGTTTTTAAATGCTGAATCTTAAAGGAAAAGTCTGGTAAATAAGGAATAATCAATGGATCATTATTTATACCTAAAAGTAATACCATCGTAGTGATTTAATAAGTTTAGGGTTAATCAGTAAAAAAATGAAAGTAATGAGTCTGGGAGCGGCCATTTTTGACCAAATACAGTAACACCTCACTCCTGACATCTTCCGGCAGTGACGTGGTGACATGGTGCGATAAGCCTAGTGCCATTCTGCCCGCTTTACAAGCAAAATCAATGGGAACTGCTAGACACATCTGCAATCAACAACAATTATTTAAGATTTCGAGAGGACCTCACCATTGAAATTCTCGAGAGCTATAGTTAAAGTGACAATGCGGACGTGCATGGAGTTGAATGTTGTAATACATCAGGTAAAAGTTATTTCACCTTCCCGATTCATGGACCTCCACGGGTTCGTTGTTGGATTACCAACTTGAAGAGGGAAGATTTGCAATCAAACTGCTGGCCAGAGAAAAAACATGTAATATGTAAACAACATTTTGAAGAAGAATGTTTTCAAGATGACTTGGATAATATTGAGTAGTGACAAACACCAGATACAGCACTGGGACTTGACCAACATCCGATACCTCACTATGACATCACAAACCGGTAGGTGGCAATAGTGTACTTTGACAAACATGGATGTCTCCAGTAAATCACATTGAAAATTTACTCTTAATTAAAACACTTTTCATTTGTTGAAAAGTATATAATAATTTCATATATCAACTACTTCCAGAAGTTTGAATGGTCGGACTTTTCCTTTAAAGATGTTGATGTTTAGAGGCTGTTTGAGGTGTGCCAATTTGATCAAAAACGGAACTGCATAAATAAGTGCTAGTCAGGATGCAAGACAATGACTGCCCACAAAAACAATGAACGTCTGTGTTGTAAGAATTTTACATGCAGAAACAGAACAAACTTCGGACTCCATCATATCCACACACCAAGAAAATTTGTGTATTTTAGTATGCAGTGTTTTAGAAATTGAAAAATGTAAGAACAACTAGATAAAGTAAAAATGAGGGTAAAGATTAACAATCCCGATTGATAAAATTAGCATAGGCAAACGAAAAGATACTCATTGTATCTTTATTTTGTTCTTATTTTAATTAAAGCTAATATTCACATCCTACGAATAAAATAATATTCTAACTAAAAATCAGTATTACATTCTTTAGTTATTGTTGAATTGTTAAGGAGAATACAACACAATAACAAGCCTAAACGTGTTAATTAAATTCACTGTTTGAACAGGACAACAACATGTCGAAGGTTTTTCTGTGGGTGTTTGGTAATTATCAGAAATATGTTATTTTTCTCTGCTGCCCTGCCTCTGAATGCCAACAGAAACAGATGATTCTGGCTGTAGCTCGTTACCCGAACAAAGATTGTTTTTTTCAAAAGTAACTCCTCATGCTCTTCATTGTTGAAAATTATGCATTCTTAGTCTTGAACCTGACACTTCAAGTAAACAAACACTGTAACCTTTACTGAACATCCTACTCAAAGGCACAAAATACCAAAGCAAACTATAAATCTGATTGTAGTTGCAACACTGTATTGCAGAAGTAGTTGTACCATTTTAACTACTGGTATTCCACATCACAAACAAAAATATATATTTTGTATTATATTTAGAAAGCAAAATATGTTTCACACAATCAGGAACTGTAAGAAAATGATACCTAGTTTTCAAACTGTTTCACATCTAAAAAGTGAGCATTTGTAGCCCTAAAAATCCAGTTACACCAAATGCTTTCGAAACTTGCTTATTAATACATAAATTTAACTGTAACTTAAATTAATCTGAGATCCATCTGTCCTGTGAAGGCCTCTGATGAATATTAGACATCATTAGTGGCGGTTGCACCATGTTATGGACATGCTTTCCTTCTGTAGGTTAAAGGAAGCTGGTCAGAGTTGATGGGAAGTTTAATAGAACTAAATAAAAGGCTTTCTTTGAGGAAACTCTGTTAGAGGGGTGTAAAAATACTTAAAAATGCTCCTTGCAAAAGACTCTTTAAATCTAATCTCAGGTTAAGTCATTTTGCAAACTTAGTTTCTTTTCTATATACACAAAGCCTTTATAAATATACCTCTAGGAAGGGAGTTACACGGGGTAATCATTTAGAAGGGTATAGTAAAATATTTATATATACATATTAGGGGTGTAAATAATAATCGTTTTGTATCGATGCATCGATCCAAAAGCCGACGATCCGATGCATCGACACGTCCGCAAGATAATCGATTAATGTTTTTTTTTTTCCCTCCGGTCTATTTTTATCCATTTGCTCCTGGGCGTAACTCTCCTCCCTCCCTGCGGTGCCGCTAAACTTATTTTGCCCTCCTACCGCGCTTCCTGGTTATACTCTTACAGCAGTTTGTTGCAGCAAGCTTCACACAGACATTTTTAAATTATGCTCAATATTGAAGCGTGGTCTGAGCTACACGCTGTGGGTCTAGATACGGCCGAGGCGGCGAGGAAGTGGGGGCGAGTTTAGTCCGACGACGGAGGGAAAAAAGAGCCGAGATTCAGCTGGAAAAAGGCTCCCAGCGTTCTCGCGCACCTCGCTCTTCTAGCGGGTCAAACTTCACGAGTTGTTTTCCGCAATTTCGGTCATAAAAACAAAACAAGCCGGCCTCCTGTCTGGTGCACTGTTTGCGGTCAGCTACAATCTGGGAGAGGAGCAGCGAGCGTCTCTCAAGGGGCGGTGACGTCAACACTCTGGAGCCTTCTTCTTCTTCTTTTTTTTAATGGCGGTTGGCAAACAACTTATAGGTGCATTACCGCCACCTTCCAGAATGGAGTATGGACCAGACAAACTATTATATTCTCCCTAAAATACCCGTTCTACTTAGAAAATTAAAAATACTACCAAAAACTACATCCCCAGATGACCTTTGAAACAATTCCCTTATATCTAGTTTACTTTTATTCCTGTCTAACTCTCTACACAACATCTCTCTTTCCTGAGTATATTTATTACATTCTAAAAAAATATGTTGGACAGTTTCTTTGGAGCCGAGGTATTGCATTGAACTCATTACACTGATATTGTGCAGTATTTTTACAGTATTTTTTGATGCAACTTTTCTACTTCTGTTATTTGCTGTTGTTTCTAAAGAAAATGCATAACGATATTACAGCTTTCATTGATTTATTTCAAACTTGAAACTTTGTTTAGCCTGTAAGGTGTAAAAAAAAAATAATAATAATAATAAAAAAAAAATTAACCGATTAATCGATTAATCGAATCGAATCGAATCGAATCGTGGTGTATTCTTAAGTATCGAAAATAATCGAATCGTTGGGTCAGGAAATCGATACTGAATCGAATCGCCATGATGGATGTGATTTACACCCCTAATACATATATAGATAGATATATAGATATATATCCTTTTTTACTTGTTTTCATCCATCAAAAAATAAAAATTTATTGAAATGTATGACATGTTATGTGGTTGTCAATTGAAAGGGCAACCCAAGGGGTGCAAGTGACTTGAAATGTGACAGAAACGTATATTGTCACTAGGCTTTAATTTCCTGTTGTGGTTTGATAACAAAGAGGCATTGATTTCTGGAAATCCTACAAAGAAAATATTTGGTAAAAGAGACATTTAGGCAAATTGCATGTTTTGTTCTGCATTTAAAAAATGTAAAAGACATCCCACACACATACAAGTTGGCTCATTTACATCAGAGCTCAAAGAACCAGCTCATAAATGAAAGTTTCACACCATCTTCTACATTCATTGCAGATATTATGCTACAGCTCCATCATCAGGTCGCCTCTTTGCTAAGCTAGTTTGGAGGTTTTTATTTATGCAGCCATATAGTGAGAGGCAGGAAAATCAAATCCCCCACAAATCATTCTAGACGCTCCCCCCTCCATGGATAAACCTCCTCTCTGTATTGTGAAAGTGCCCGCACAGCTGAGGACTTAAGAACTGAGAGGCTTATATCAAAGAGAAGATGTCAGGTGTCGCATGGGAGCAAATAAGTCAGAGCGTGCTGACTGTTGGCAATCGCTGCAATAAATATCCCACATCTGGAGCTGACAATGGTACTCATATGGCATCCTGTTGAATATCATCAAAAAATCACAGCAGCTTGAAATATATATGACTCTTGAATATGCACTTGCTGATTTGACAGATCTGAATAAAGCTGTTGGAGCATCGCACTTGTTAAACATTAAAAAGGCAGAATATACATAATTCTGATTGACTCAAAGTCTAGCAGGATAAGCAGGCACTGATGTTTTATGTGCCGCTGTAAGGAAAAACAAGGATTCCTTTCATATAGGCTGCTTGCATTTGGCTTCATTAATACAACATATTGGCTCCCTGATACCTCCTGGATTACATAACTGCAGCATCAAGGTACAAGCATTCCTGATTGATCATTGTGATGTTAACCTTGTATAATGTAAAAGCCTGAAAGCACTCTGCAACTTTAGTTCTGCTTGGCAATTCAGCATGAAAAGTCAAATTAAATGTCAAAAACGTGATGAAGAAGGCAAAGAAATTAATCACCAAACCACAAGATACTGTGTCCTTTGTATTTTCAAATCAATGTAATCACTTATCTCCAAGGAAAATAGAGGGAAACAAACTAAAATGAGCATATATAGGAGGAAAGGTGAAGCTGAAATGACACAGTTAATCAATATGTGACACAGGAAATTAAGGATCAGTAAAAACAGAAAATAAATTGAGGACATTTTCACTGAATCAATGAATCGATACTCTTGTCAGTACTGTTGACAGATGAGTAGACATTCACTTCAGCATTGTAAAGGAAGAAAATATTCTAACATAGTTAACTTTGGAAAAAGATTGGCTTCTGATTCTTCCCTTCCCCAGGTCCACTCGGCGAGCTGCGTTTGGTAATAAAACCAACATTGCGTGTTGACGTCACAGAATTACAGAGTTTAATCCAATATAAGACAATGCATACACTTTAGAAATAAGACAATGCACAAACCTACACCAGAAACTGCAGAACAACAGAGACATACATTCCATTACCTGACATAGGAGGAAAGAAAGCAAAGATGTACAAGATATCTTTGGAGAGTTTGCAAGAGCAAAATCTGATCTTTTTCTTCTATTTAGAAAGCTTTATCCTCTTGTATCTAATCCATTCAAAAAGGGGCTGGCCCTCGGTCCTCCAACCAAACGCCATCTCTGACACTGCTAGGGCTTCCCCTTATTTACTGCAAACATCTGGGGTCATTTGCTTCTTTGTTTTAACAAGAAAAGGCGGAAAGCTTGTCCTGGCATCTAGAATTCCTAAAGTCATAAAACACAAGATAAGCTCTCACAGACAGCTTGTGGAATGCGGGGGGCCTCACCATCCCTGGCTGTTTATTCTGGAAGACTTTTGACCTTCTGTAAACCAAGCAGAAATCTCTCCTGCAGGCTTAACTGTTATTCACCCCCCAGGAGATACTCATTCTATGGGCTGGTGGTCTAAATACTTATCCATTAGTAGTTTTAAATCATTAACACAGCCTTGTTCAAAATTAAGAAATATGTTCAAGTGAGAGTGTTTACACATGCCATAAGATTAACTCGGCGAAAACACTCGCCGAGTGGACCTGGGGAAGGGAAGAATCAGAAGCCAATCTTTTTCCAAAGTTAACTATGTTAGAATATTTTCTTCCTTTAGTATAAAATTAGAAAACCAGAGTAAGATATCTCGAAATTACTAAAAAATGCTCAGCAGACTTAAAAGACAATACTCGCCACAAAAATTACAATTTGTCAATACAAAACAATAACAACATAAAAGAAGAAAATAAATCACAAACACATAAAAATTACAAAAGACCTTTTTTTCTTTTTTTTCACAATTCAACAATAAGAAGTTAGAGTTCGTCTCTACGCTCCTTCGATAGTCTTTCAAAAATGAATATGAATTCTTCGTCCGGAAACGATCCAAAAATACGCGCAAAAAGAAACGAATGTTCTTGAAGAGTTCGCAAAAACGAAAACACGCAATAAAGAGAAGATAAGTTAATGATGATCTTGTAGCTGGATCCTTCACGTGTTCCTCCTCGGTTGTAAACCTCAGGTTTTCACCTGAGTGTCCGTTGCTCACTGAAAATTGGAGTATTATGCCAATTTAACAGTGAGTTTAAGGAGAGGGTGCAATCTCCTTTTCTCAATGGAAGGACACCGGAACAGGATTATTGTGCCTGTCTGGGCCTTTTAAGCCTTGTAATTCAGGAAAATGAAGTGGTTTTGGCAGACTTCTGCCCGGAAATTCAGATCCTTCTCCGCGCTGTGATGGCCCTCAGACACTCCTCAACCGCAGGTTGAGACTGTAGATTCTCCTGTATGCCCTGCAGCGTGTGCCGTGGCTCCTCAGCTGATGTGCACTGACTCCAATGGAACCACGTGTCTCCTTTTCCCTTGTAGACGGACAGCCTGAGATGTACTCTCCACGACTCGGTATGGTCTGGCGAAGCGAGGTTCAGACCACTTTCTTTTGATGACCATCAGGCGCACCCAGTCGATTCCCCGAACTGATCCCGAGCCTGGACGTTCCTGTGACGTCTGGTATTTTGTAAATTCTGCTGCCAGGACCTGTAACTCATTGAAAAAATCTTTATGAGATAAATGTGCAAGCTTACCTTTCCATCCTGGAATGCGGGTAGCAGGTCCTGGAAACATCCGTCCTGTCTGGAGCTCATATGGAGAGAACCCTGTTGATTGGTTAATAATTGATCCTACACTTTATGACAGCTTCACTGTCTTCCTTTTGTATTATAAATCTGCTACTTTGGAGTTGTATTTTATCAATCCTTTGACCCTCTTTTTATATAAGGCCTACATGAGAAATGAAAGTTTCCTATCATGTTAAACCCAAAACTTAACTGTATTTTAGAAGCAGTTCCATAACTGTTAATTTGTAAATCTCCAATTTAGACCAATTTAATTTCAATCATCATATTTTCTATTTTTTAAAACCTTAAAGAATGATCAGCCTGCTTTACATGAGTCACTAAATATCAAAAATGACCTACTTTATTCCAATCATATTTTAAATCCCAAAAATTTCAACCATTTTTACCTTTGATCCATTTATTCATTTGAAAACCTATTTATAAAATATTTAATTGAATAATGTATTACCCTTTTTATATTGTTTATCAATTATCAATGCCTTTTCAGTTTTGGAGAGAGATTCAATACAGCTAAATTTATTAAATGATGTAAATCTTTAGTTTAGACCTTCCTGGATGTCTTAGTTAAACAACTTATTTTAAAACATATGAATAGAGATACAACAATCCAATGCAGCTTCCTTAGTTTAAAAACACTATTTTATGTAAATTATTTGATAGTCAATATTTTGTTTAGTATATTCAATTTATACATTTTACTTATTTCATATCCAAATAGTTAGCTCATCTTTAATGCTGGTAATACACCGTAAAACATTTAATGTATTTTGATTTAACTTCAATAACCTCTTTTTCCGAAAAGTAAAGAGAGATCCAAACTAAAAATTTGCTTATCAGATCTATTCCATTCATGTCCCCCTGTTTCTATAACAGAACAAATGTTCTGTCATAGAATACAATAAAAATCCTATACAACTCATTGAGATGAAATCCGCCATCACCACTAACCTTAGCCTCATGTAACACAGTTGGATGCAATTCAAACACGGTGTCCCAGATGCTGTTACAATCTGCACACCTCAATCAAAGAATTCTAATGTTTGATTAAATTTATGAAATCAACACAGAACTTGGTGTCATTCGCTCAGTAAGCTCTATAGACACCCATCAATCCACTTTAACACCTTAATTTTAAATTCCATTTAAATTTAAAATTTATTTTTACTGAATGGTAGCCTCTGTACTATGTAAATAAAATTTAGATCATCTTCCTTAGTAGATGAAGCGTAACACACAATGCAATTCAGCTATAGTTAAAAAAAATGTAATTGCAATCATTAGTCCCTGCCCATTCTTTTCAGGCAGGAAGGGAAAAAAAAAACACATTAGCATTTTGTGAGACCAACAGAGTGAATCATGGAGGAATGCAGTGTCGTAACAGTTGGTGCACACCAACCCCTAACTGCATCGTAAAACCTCTGACCCCAGGAGATGGGGTTGTCCTCAACACCTAGAATTACACTGCAGGGCTGCAGGACGTGAAGAAAACAGGGCGCCTCAGTGCTATATCTAAAATAAGAAGAGAACAATGGCATCACACACTACAAAAATTTAAAGAAAAGAACTTATTTACCACTACCAAGTTGTGTTGGCACCCATTTCGTCTCCAACCTGCAGACTGAAGGGAACCCCAGGAGTGGGCTTTGGCGCCCAGGTCACATGATCAGAGGTGAGAATCCAGGATCAAACATGAGAACACACAACAGGACCACCGCTGAGCGACTTGCCATGCCCCATTCTACATCTGCTGAATCAGAAGGTGTCCAGAATAGCAGTCATTCCTGCAGTGCAGAAACATCTGGATACAGTCCCGCTTTGATGAACTTTGGTCAGCCTTTCGTGGTCGACAGAGCAGGACATAGAAACCAGCAGACCAGTCATCTACTGAAGCCCCCGTCCGGGTTTGTCTATGATCTTTGTGGTCCCGACTCACTGCTGATTCCCAGCCATAGAAGACTCCCCCAGATAACGCTTGAGTCCCTTCGTAATCGCTCAACAGCGTTCGGCTTTCATACAACAGTCCAGCAGAAGATGGGCCTAGTTCAGCATCATCATGTCTTTGTTCAGCAACAACAGCGGCCTGATGCGGTAATCAAGAAGATCCCTTCAAATACATCTTCCCATGATCTCTGAGCTTAAAAGACCCTTCCCCCAAGATTGCCATCAAGTCAGAAGGAAGGAGAACTGCCAGAGAAAAAATAATACAAAGTAATTAAAAAGCAAAACTTATATTTGCCACATTTTGTTACTTTCACTATCATAAATAAAATTTATCTTGTGATGCCTCCTCCCGTGTGGCGCTAGATTTGTTGTTGTTATAGCACAAACGGCCAACTGCCCCAAATCCTGAACTGCAAAAAGAATAGATAGAAATTTGTTAAAATAGTCCACGATCGGATGTGCCAGAATTAAGAAAATAATGACACTTACTGTTCAAAATCAATAAACGTCAATACCTCGATGACATTCACTCTGCTTTTGCCAAATATCAACTACAAATTCTAAAATCACAACCCTCACAAAGTCATTAAAGAATTAGAATAAACTATAAAATGTCCTAGTACTGATACCAATAAAAGTTGTGATTGAATTGCACTTTGTCAAATAGTTATGAATTTCATATTGTTCTACTAAATACCAAACATCCTTATCATTGTCCCACGCTTCAAGACAAAGTCCTATTTTAAAATTTCAGAAATTATTTACATTTTATTTGAATTCCATAGCAGTTTTAACCAAAATTTTCCTCAAAATTAACAATTTACACCCAACTGTATATAATCAAAGTCAGCAGTGATGCAGAAATCTATCAACAATTTTAAATGTAAATAGACATGGCATAGATGTTATTTGAAACCGTTCAATTTGGGATGATCAAATCTAATTTAGTAGAAGCTTCTATATCACATACATCATATTTTAGCAAAGCAGGAAGGCCATATGACTCTACATTAAAGAAATCCATAATTCACTATTGTTGAATCGAAAAAATCAAAATTATTGATTAACTAATTTACCATTAACCATATCCAAAAATTTACCAGGAATTAGAGTCTACTTCTCCTTCTCCCCCTGTTGATATAATAAAATTATCATTTTGAAAACAATTTGGAATCTATGTCACTGTTATATAATAATTAGCTGAAAAACCAAAATATCATAAGATGTTCCACCATTTCTCCAAATCTTCCATCTAGTATTCAAACTAGACTGAGATTATGTAAATTTCAAAGTTCCATCTGTAATGTCTTATCTTTATAACATCCCCCTGTGTTTTCTTATTTCCAAAAGAAAAACAATTTAGAGGTGGAAAAACAAAAATGGAAGAACTTACCCCCATTATGCTAAAATTTCAACATGTCCAATCAGTCACCCATATGAAATATAAACCAAGTTTATTTAGTTAGAATTTAGGTTAGTTTGTTAGTGGTGTTAGTCAAAGTGGATAACACAATTTCCTAACAACTACATCTATCTGCTTTAAGCCAAGGCTGAATTCTCATTTCATATTAATTTCACTGCACAAGCAGATGATTCAGCTTCAACCAGATTGTGACACCAAAATATGAAATCGTCATTACCTTAAAATTGTCCCTTAAAGCAGTAATAAAAACATATTTATGAAACAAAACCTTCAGTGTACCTAAATAGTTTAAAATAAGAAAAATATCACACAGCTACACACTAAACTGAGGTCATATTTACATAGAGCATCCTAAAACCCATCAAAGGCCATCTGCCTCCACATTCACTCTCATTCACACTCAAGCAGACTCATCAACACATTGTAAGAAAGATGCAGGATGTTACCCCAGATTTCAAACCAAAATTCATCCTGTAAAAGTCTTAAACACAAATATTATAACACCATGGTTGAAAAAAAAATAATAAAAAGACATTATTATCCAATAGTTCTATATATATATCTATATATTGTTCAGTTTTGAGTGAACCTTTTTAAAAACTCCAAATTATACACACAACCGTATTTCATGATAGCCCACTGTTATTAAATGGCTACCTAGACCCCCTGTAGGAAAACCCAAAAACCATTCATGTGGTCATGTAATATGCGAAATGGGCTGCACACGAAGATCGTCCTACAAGAAACAAAGTCATTCATTAGTGTTTCAACATGTCCCACATTAACAGTGTAGAAAACACTGTTACGCAGAAAAACATCCATATGTTCTCATTTTTGTTCTCTTACAATCAGTGAGGGTGTTCCATCCTGTCAGGAAACCTAGAAATTTAAGTGATTGTCAATGTTACAGTATTATAAAAAACAATTGGATCATTCCAGTGCTCTAGCCTGGAACTGATGCAACACATTTCACCCGCTGAGAAAGTAAAAACATCTGCAAATCTGTTATTTTGTACTCTTCTTCTCAACACAAAACACAGTCCTAAAGCAATTCACATCAAAATCCAAGAATCCTGAAAAAGTCAGCTGGAAATAGCACAGAACTGAAGCACTCCCAAAATGCAAATAAGGGGGGTCAATCAGTCCCCCTGCTGTGAAACAAAACTTGCATCCAAAACGGAGACACCTCTGTCCCACAGAAGAAAATTTTAACAGAAAGTCAGTAATACAACATCCAGCAAAAATATTTAACAATATTTCAGAACACAATCTTGAAACACAAATCACTTCCGCACAATCTCGGCACAATTCAGACACAGACAGACGAATAGACAGCAGCGCGTGGTGGGACATAGGCTACAGTATAACGGGGGAAGACAGACACACAGCCACAAACACAAAGAAACATACAAAACACAGAAACACAGACAACGTTGTAGTTCAGTCAAGAAAAGACAGAAAAAAAAGAAAAGAAAACGTCAGGAGCCGGCTAAAAGAATGTATGACGCATCTTTTAATTGTCCAATTTCAATTTTACAAATCCCTTTTATTCTCATTTCAACTTCTCAGTCCTACACTTCAGAGCTGGGTCAAGCTCGAGGCGAAAATAAGCCTCAATTTAGTTTATTCGATCACTCAATCCGCCCAGTGACAAAAGGTTTTTTCTTTTTCAGCTGGGGAGAGCGATTGAACCCGTATTAAATCAAATAATTTATTTTAGTCCTTTATACTATAAGCAACCCGCTTAAGGGTGCCAAAGAAAGGTGATCCAACCTGCTATTAGTCCTTTATTTCCCACGAGTGATACAACTCGGTCCAATTAACCTGCTATTAGTCCTTTTCCATGAGTGATACAACTCGATCCAATTAACCCAAATAATTATAAGTCCACTGGAGATGAGTCGAAATCTCCGGCTGATACAAGCCAAAACTAACCAATACACAAATTTCCAAAATACTTTTTCTAGAGGCCCAGGCATTGCTCCTCAGGGTAAAAAGAATAAATTAATCTTTATTAATTAATCAATTAATTAATTAATCAATCAATAAAACCTTCTTTTAAAAAACCCAGCTTAAGTCAGAGTTAACGTAAAGGCTCTGTTTGAACTAGCCACAGTTCCCTGTAATGTGTATTTATTCAAATCCTTAAACAACCGACTCATTTAGGAGGGATCCTATCTACCTCTGCAGCTTCTGAATTCTGTGAGGCCGCACACAGCAAATCAGCCCCGGTCCGACCACACGGCGCTTCAGACAACTGAAAAATAATCAAATACTGTCTTACCACACCGAAGCGTCGGGCCGAAACGGATCAATCAGGACCAAACAGCCGCGCGCCGAGATTCCAGAACCGGCACGAGCCCCCAATTGTAAAGGAAGAAAATATTCTAACATAGTTAACTTTGGAAAAAGATTGGCTTCTGATTCTTCCCTTCCCCAGGTCCACTCGGCGAGCTGCGTTTGGTAATAAAACCAACATTGCGTGTTGACGTCACAGAATTACAGAGTTTAATCCAATATAAGACAATGCATACACTTTAGAAATAAGACAATGCACAAACCTACACCAGAAACTGCAGAACAACAGAGACATACATTCCATTACCTGACATAGGAGGAAAGAAAGCAAAGACGTACAAGACATCTTTGGAGAGTTTGCAAGAGCAAAATCTGATCTTTTTCTTCTATTTAGAAAGCTTTATCCTCTTGTATCTAATCCATTCAAAAAGGGGCTGGCCCTCGGTCCTCCAACCAAACGCCATCTCTGACACTGCTAGGGCTTCCCCTTATTTACTGCAAACATCTGGGGTCATTTGCTTCTTTGTTTTAACAAGAAAAGGCGGAAAGCTTGTCCTGGCATCTAGAATTCCTAAAGTCATAAAACACA
This sequence comes from Cyprinodon tularosa, assembly GCF_016077235.1. Taxonomy (NCBI): domain Eukaryota; kingdom Metazoa; phylum Chordata; class Actinopteri; order Cyprinodontiformes; family Cyprinodontidae; genus Cyprinodon; species Cyprinodon tularosa. The sequence goes on along the minus strand of NW_024039499.1, from coordinate 91,976 downwards.
AGATAAGCTCTCACAGACAGCTTGTGGAATGCGGGGGGCCTCACCATCCCTGGTTGTTTATTCTGGAAGACTTTTGACCTTCTGTAAACCAAGCAGAAATCTTTCCTGCAGGCTTAACTGTTATTCACCCCCCAGGAGATACTCATTCTATGGGCTGGTGGTCTAAATACTTATCCATTAGTAGTTTTAAATCATTAACACAGCCTTGTTCAAAATTAAGAAATATGTTCAAGTGAGAGTGTTTACACATGCCATAAGATTAACTGTATTAAAGTCTAAAAAATAATCATTTTTCTTTAACAGCATGTAGAGAGATAACATAATGTTTCAAGCTCTATAAAAGCCATTAAGATTGTAGAATTTTATTCTACTTATATCAAGTGTTTTGCCTACTCTGAACAAAGAGCTGTCAAAAGAGCGGGATGCTTGGCATGGCTAACAGGAGGTAGGTTGAACATGTCCTGACACACTGTAGGTCTTCTATTGAGAAGATAAGCTGTTAGATGTAGAGTTAGTCCAAACATTGATGCTAAATTATGTATCTAATCTAAAGACATATACTACTTTGAAAGATAAAGGGGCCAAATACATCTCTAAATATGTGGTAATGCTGTATTTTTTAAATCATTGCTTTATTTAAATAAAAATATTGCTGTCTGATTACATGTAATCTGAGTTATATCCAACTTTAAGTGTAATTTTAGTACAGCCAATAGTAAGTTGATCTTGTAATGCCTATTAATTGGTAGCTATTTATTTATTTATTTATTTATTTTATTATTTATTAAAAAAAAAATTAATTGGTAGCTATTTCTATTGAATAACCATGGACTGCAAAAAGTGCTTTGCCTCTTACATAACCACTGTGATAAAACCTCAAAGTACCTTTTTCTACTGTCACAAAACCCAAAATAGGTTTGAACTCTGCAGAGTCATTATGGCGTTGGATATATTGAGCAATAATGGGCCTCTGTGGTAAGGCATCATATACCATATACAGACTTACTGATATGGCCAGGATTGCCCTACTCATCCATCCCCTTGCTGAGTGTGAGGTCATCTGCCAGACAAGCTGGCCTCAAAGCTTCCCCATTTTCTTCTGCTAGCTGGAGCCTACCAAACACTCAAGATTATAGCTCGCCTGAAGTCATTTAGGGAGCTCATAAATCTTCAGACCTTGCAAGTCATCATATAACCTCGTGGTTATATCATTAAGGCTCAGCTCTCCCTTTTAGGGTTGGGTCAGACTTCTGGTCTGGTCCAGGTATCGGTAAACATAGGAAAATTCACACCCTCAGTTGTCCAGGTTTGCTTTAAAAAGAGAGATTTATTAATTATTCTGATTGATTAGAAAAACTACATATAGAAGAAAGTCTATCTCATTAATTTGTCAGAATCAAAAGCAGGTCATGATCCCATTTCGGTATTATGTTCACAACACACACTTTGTACGACATTTTTCCACCAATCTCCTATATCCTTGCTCCTTATGCCCTCACTAAATGATTTAAACACCCTGTTATTGGTCTTAAGTCACTTCACATAACTTGGATATTTAGTCTTACTTTTTTTTTTACTTTTCTTTTTCTGCTAAAATTAGTTGTTCTCACATCCTCTCTTCCTCCTTTTTCTACCTCCACAAATAAAAATTAAAAATGTTCTAAAAGATTACTGTGTAGTCAGGGGGAAGGGTGCAACAGTTTTTAATTTTCTTCCAACTTCTCTGAGACAATTGGGCCCAAACCAACCTTCTATTTATGTTAACCTTAAATCTGTTTGCTAATTGCACATACAGTTCAAACATGATTATATGAGACAGCTTTTTCACAATATTCATAAAAATAAAAAAAAAGAACTGTGGACGGTTCCAACATGTCATAAACCATTCAATTATAACAACAATTATAACAATACCTCCCTGAATTTTGAGTAGTTTTCCAGCAACTGTCCCCAAACTTTCAACTATGACAAAATATCCTATGATAGTTTGAGAAAGAGATTTTAGCCCATGCTCACCATTAGGAATGGGAATCGATAACCGTTTCCTGTTCAGAAACGGTTCCGTGTGTTCCAATTCCATGGCAACGTTTGGCAGCTCGCTTAACGATTCTCTTTTCGATTCCAGGCACCAGAGCCTAGCGCTCTGTGCAGCACGACTTGCATGACGTTTTTTTATTCAACTCAGTTTCAATTCAGTTTATTTATAGCGCCAATTCACAACATGTCATCTCAAGGCACTTTACAGTTCACCAGATCATACAGTCAAATTGATTCAAAGTTTTCTATCCAAGGAAAACCAATTGATTGCATCGACTCATTGACTCGAATGCAATCCCTAACACTAAGCATGCTTGTAGCGACAGTGGAGAGGAAAAACTCCCTTTTAATAGTAAGAAACTTCCAGCAGAACCAGGCTCAGTGTGAGCGGCCATCTGCCGAGGCTGACTGGGGTTCAAGGAGACAGAAGCAGAGATAAGTGGCGTAAGTCTAGAAAAGCAAAACAAAAGAAATGGCCCCCCATTGGGTAAAGCGATCGAAAGTTTGGCTTGGTTTTAAGTAAGAGGAAGATGGCAACAAGGCGCTATGCAGAAACACCTGCACACTGTTGTGGGAAAAAAGTATTCAACTATTCATCCTAGTTAAATAAACGGAGATCGATGGATTTCACTCAGTCGGCACATTTATTAATATCTTTGCAAAGAGAGAACAGTTCATCATACAGCCTTCATGGCATAGCATTCTGCTCTGTTCTGATCTGGGCAGGGTTCGTCCCCCCCTACTTACAACAATGGAAAGCAGTCAGATTCATAACAAATTACACACAATTTGGTTAACAGTAACATGTTATGAATAAACCTTGAGAAAGAACCTGATTTGTTATGGGAAGAAGCTATGTCTGGTCTACAGACACCAGCCTGGAGAGAAATGTGTGGCCTTGAGAGAGAAACAGACAGAGTGAAAACTTTTATATTGAGTAAATAGGATAAATTAATATATAATAGAAGAAAGATAAAAATGTTCCGACAACAACACACAACATGGCATACAACGAATGTCATGTTTTTGATGCCTTCTGGACAGAAGCTAAAGTTACGACCAGCATGGAAGGCAACTCTGGTGGTAAGTAGCTAGTTTTTTTATCACTGGCTGTGCTTAATGTGGTTCCTATTAAATCATATGCCATTTCTGGAAATAAACCAATTTCCTACCTCTCTTTGGGGTTATAAAGGGAGTGTGCCTTTCTTGTTAATCCACCCCTTCATTGCTAGCATGTTTAATTAGAACTACTGGTAGCTGGAATCGTTTCACCGAATCGATAAGGGAATCGGAATCGTGAAAATCGTATCAATTCCCAACCCTACTCACCGAGCTCTAATTAAATTATTCAAAAACAAAATAAACTTAACACTACAAAAACACTTTTTATTTATTTTATTATTTTTTTTTTAAATAAATTTACAAAAAGTTCTTTTAATGTGTGTTTTGTCCGTTCTTAATGTGTGTTCTTGCCTGCTGGTCAGTGGGAGGATCTAACTGAGCAGTATGAATGTCATTGATGTAGAATGTCTTTGTGCAACTCTCACCAGTCTCCCACACTGTAACACTCTTCAGGGTTGAACTTGTGATCATTCTAGAATGACTTTCATTGCTTGGTTCTACATTAAATCTCTAGATCTCATTCTATGCATAGATATTTCTTTTTGGGGTCGCTTTGTGAGACATTACAAATTCCCTCTATATCACTGTAATATAACATCAATCTTGTAATGGAAAGCTCTGATTGTTTACACCTTCAAGCGTCCTCTACCCAATTCTCACCTGAGAATGATCACTCTGAACAAACACTTTAACCAACACTTTTTAATGTATATGTATTAACTGACTATTAGGTATAACGGCAGGTTTGAACAAAATTGATATAACTCAGACCTGATAAATAGCTCAGGTTACAATGGCAGAGCTTACCACCAAGCTCACTTCTACAGAAAGTTGTCCCCAAATTAAAGTTAAAGCGTTTTATACAGTACATCTCCACGGCCACACCTTGCCACATCATCACATCTTACTTCATAACATCATACACATTTGTAAATGAGGAAACATCACTGCCCTCTCAAGATAATGCACAGTGTTTTTAGATCAAGGACAAGCTCAAACAATGCACATTACCAGAGCTACCTGATAAGAATGATCTACTCTGTCTGTATCCTCCCATTTCATTCCCAAAACTTTGGTACGTACTTAATGATAATTAGCTTTTATCCTGACAGGCAGGTAATATTAGGGTTTAACAAATGCATACATGAATGATAAAAAGTAATCCTAACAATCTTCTTCTTAATCGTCAGGGGCACTGTGGGGCTGGTTCCTATCTCCAGCAGTCTCTAGGCGAAAGGCGGGGCACACCCTGGACAGGTCGCTATTCTGTCGCTTGGCAACACAGAGACACACATCTAAGGTCAATTTAGAGATGCTGGTTAACCAGATAATAGTTATGTGTTTTTAACTGTAGAAGGAAACTGGAGTACCCAGAAAGAACCCTCACATGCATGGGAAGAACATGCATAATTTATACAGAAAGCCCCTGGCCAGGAAACCAACTTATGCCCTCTTTGTTGCAAGGCAACAGTCGTTCAGACTGTTTCATACTGAAAGTTTTGCACTTAGCATGAACCTGTTCTATACCTGCCAGGATGATGCTACTCTTGTTATCTGCTTCCCTTTCAGGCATAGTCAGTTGATTTGATGCAGCTTCTGACATGAAAGCGCAGGTGACTTGAGATGTCACAAAAGGGATTTACAAAATGTAATATGCCACAATAATAGTATATCATGCAAAGTTTTGGACAGTCGCAGTGTTTGTTGTTTTATTTTTTTTAGCCAAATTCAAAATCAAACTAATAATTCAATAACACAACCAAGCAGCCATAGCTCTGTCAGTGAGGGTTTGATGCAGTCTTTGTCTCTTTCAGCAGGCTATGAATCATGTTAGCAACTCACAGGGAGTTTGATTTTTGTCCGCTATCAACACACTTCTGTCATAGATGGAAACAATAATAAACTAGAAAAGCCCTCAGCGAGCGCAGACTTCCGCCTATTTGTATTTGGCATGAGGTGTAACTTTACTGACATTTCCTTAAAATTATTTCATAAGTTTTTGAATAAGACACAGCATTTGTCTACAAGCTCTGGGGTTTGTTCTGCTCTCTTCTTTTTTATTCACTCTGCAGTCTGCTTTCTTATTTGATCAGCAGATCGAGACTTTGGCTCACCTTTTCTGATTTTGTCTTCAGTATAATACTTATTGACTTTTTTCAGTCTGATGCTGAAGCTGTAAATAGTCACAGCTGCCACTCTCTGGTTTAGGAGGGAACTGCTTGATATAATGTCAAAGAATCCTTTAAAAAATTCCTGCATCTAGATGATTTGATGATTTTGATCATCAACAAAATGTAATGGATTGTTCCTAGACCTAGGGGCACCTTTGGTAAACACTTTATTAAAATCTGGTCATGAGTTTTAAAACTATCCTCTTTGTGGACAGTCAAACAAACAAACACATACAAATTCGACTAATAAAAAAATTACCTCCGTGGCTGAGGTAAAAAAAAAAAAAAAAAAAACACATCAAAGACCTTGTTTTTAGTGTGTCATCGAAGAGGCTATTAACTTGCAACCCTCCTTCTGAGAAAGTATGTGGCGACAGTGAAGAGGAATAACTCTCTTAAACCCCTTTCCCATTGCAAATAGATGATTATCCCTGGTTTTTCAAACATGGATCTACCCGCTGACAATCTGTATTTAGCACCCCTACCCATTGGCAAAAAAAAATTGTTCTGACCCCTCGCTGGCAAGCTGCGTTGCCCCTCTCTCCTCGTCAGTGCATGTCATCATGCTTGGTTAGCGTTGATCATGTAACCAGTGTAACAGTAATCAAGAAAAAGAACAATGGAGAGCAACAGGTAAAAAAGCCAGGGCATAGTAATTGTGCTTTATTGTTTCGCTCTTTTATCTCTCTGAACCCCTCTTACCAGTGCTGCATAATTTTTATCGAATATAAACAGAGTTGTTTGGGCTCATTAGATCAGACGCAACTGAATCAGTGTTTTGTCGTCTGTAATGTATTCAATGGTATCATGTAATTTAGTGGGTCAACCCGGTGTCACTAAAAGCGGCAGTGGGAAGAGTTTAAACTGGTTTTTCAACCAGTGGAAAAGGGGATTAGATGGAGAAAAAAAACTTTTTGAGCAGCATTCTGACACAACTAGCTTGGTGTTGACAATACAACATAAGATGCAGTGTACCAGGAGTGCTGTTTTGAATAATTCAAACAGCATATGGAGCAATCTCTTGGTTGGGGTTCTATCTAGGGGAGAAACACAGCCATAGAGTTAGTTAGCTTGCTGTGCTTTGTGTATTTAAACAAGAGGATTTACCTACTATGTGAATAGTGCTTTTTAGCTTTCTTCTGCATAAAAAAAATAAATCACTGATCCATCAACCAAAAGTGTCCTCTATGAAATGAAGAGGAAGGAACACACAATTAAGTTAATGTAATTATGATGGTAACTTCTCAGAGAAGCATTTTTTTTAATTTACAATCACCGTAAAATCTATTATGATGAATAAATACCTTCTCTCAGCATGTCAATATTTTCTGACTGCTGACCACACAACTGAGGTGAAAAGAGGTATTTTGCAGTTACTACTATCAGGTGTCTTTCCTTTTATTTAAGGTGTGTGTTGGAAATTTTGATCATTGATAAGATAAAAATAGATAATTTTTTTTTCTGTTTTTTGTTATGCGGTCCTAGAGCCATTTTCGGAGAACATTAGGCTGGCAAAACTACCTCATTAATGGTATTGTCTAAACTGTAATTTCAATTGGGGAAAAGGGAACAAAAATAAATGTTTAATTTATTTAAAAATGTTTTGTGCATGCTGCTGGCCTAGAAAGACCATATAAATGACATTTATTGCATTTCAGAAAGTGGCATGACATTCACTAGTTGTGACAGCTGGAATGGTGAAGATGCCAGAAGGTGCTCTGCAATGCTTGTGCCTCCAAGTCATCTTAGGAGCTACACAATATCTTCTGATATATTTTTACTTTCAATTCACACAAATAGAATAGAAAATCCTTTCTTGTGACCTCTGCTTGTATCTCTCCAGAGAACCTTTATGCCTGCCATGTGTGTGCAGTGTTGTTGCAAATTGTGGTTGCCTTTGGGACGTACAACATACCTCCATTCTGCTTTGGTCTGGTGAAAGCAAACACTGCATTCAAAATTTTTATTTAAATAGAACAATTCAGAGCAACGTTGCATCTGTTTCCAGTTGTGCATATAATCCTTGAAGATCACCTTCAACACAGCCACTGATAGCATATAAAAAAAAAATCATGGTCCAAACATCAGCACAGTTTTCTCAGTTTTAAGCAATCTGCAGTGCTCGAGTCTTAAGGTACTGAAATATGTGGCTTTTCCAACCTCAGTGGGGTGCTCTTTATGTGGAGGGACTTACATTTCTAAACTGTGCTACTATGATGGACTGCTTTTTCTTTTATTTAAGAAAAGTTTCTCTATTGTTTGCTCATGCTTTTACAGCACAGCAGGGGCTTTTATCAGATTATAACTTTTACAGACTTGCTGTGCAGAAAAAGAAGCATGTGGGTTCTCTCTACATCAACTGTGAACTGAGTGAAAATTCGTTGAATGAATCTTTCTTAAACGGTGTTGAATTTTTCTAATTCAACAACATTTTTGTCACGGCTCAGAACAGAGGACGCAGTATTCAGGCAACACAGACAGTTGGATAACTCAAAAGCATTTATTTAAAACATTCATGTTGCGGATCTGCAGTAGCAGCAGCTATTGCATCTGAGGCAAGAAACTCTGCGGAGAAGAAACACAGGTTAGTGACCACATTGGCCCCTTTCAGTGCAGCAAACTCTCCCAAGAAGTTCAATGAGGATCTGTGAATTATCCAATATTGACATAAAAGACTGATGATGATGAACAGAATCCATCTGTGTGTAATCAAGTCTCTGTCTCAGGTCTCAAAGACATGAGACTGGGGCGGAGATTTATCTTCCAGCAAGAAAATTATCCAAAACAATACAGTCCTTTGGAATGGATCAAATATAAACATGTCCAGGTGTTAGAATGGCCAAGTTAAAGACCAGCCATTAATCTAATCAAGAATCTGTGGAAAGAACCAAAAACTGCTGTTCACAAACCCTCTTCATCCAACCTCACCGGGCTTAAGCTGATTTACAAAAAAGAATTGGCAAAAAATTCAGTCTCTGAAAATGCAAAACTGATAGACGTACCCCGAGCGACTTGCAACTGTAAACGCAGAAAACGGTGACATTACAAAGTTTTACCTCAAAGCCGCTGTGTAATCTTACAGCCAATGTTTTATTTGTTAAAAAAATTTAAAACATCCAATAATTTGGTTCCACTTCATGATTGTATCCCACTTGTTGTTGATTCTTCACAAAAAGAAAAAATTCAATATCTTTACATTTAAAGCCTGAAATGTGGCAAAAGGTCAAAAAGTTCATGAAGCCGAATACTTTCGCAAGGCACCGTATGTGTTGCTTTTTAACACTATAGGAGAACCTATGGTATAAGCTTATGAATGCATATATGCATGAAGGACTCCAATAATACCAAAGGTGTGAAAACAGTGATTAGACAAAATTCAAAATTCAATTCAGAATTGAAGTACTTACAGAAAGTTTATAAAAACTTAATCTAGTATCTTTTTCATATGTGTAAGTACTGACTCCTGGATTTCTTGCAAACCAACACCCATACACTTGTAGGTGTGTGTTTTAATTTCTTCAGAAGTCCCAACTGTATGGTCATATGGTAATGATAGTTTATTTCTTTAAATTAGGAAGCTTATTGAGAAATGTTTCTAACACAATGTTTCTTGTACTGTTTCTTCCGCCTTCACTTTATAATGTTTATGGCCTATTTACAAACTAGTGATTTATATATATATACTTACATACATGTAGTGTTATGGTTGTTTACATCTGAGTCAGGACTGTATAGTTGTTTTGAAAAACATATTTTTGTTGTTTTTTTACTAATGCAAGGACTAGGGTGTTTTAACTTTTAAATTTCTTCAAGAAAATATTCTTTTTGGGCTCCTAATATGCCCCTTTGATGAAAAAGCAATGCAGAAACACTAAGAAAGTTTCAAATCTTTATATAACATTTACTACAGTGTAAAAAAAAACAGACAAAAATAATATAAACATTTATAGATAAGTGATCAGGTAGAAGGTAAAATAAAAAAATCATCATGTTAGTTTTTTTTTATTTTTTATTTAATATATGCATGAAAACTAAATAGAGTTAATTAAATAAAACATATGTGCATCCCAGGGAAGCTTCAGTGTTGAGCTAGATATATAAATAGATGCTGTGTGTTTGTTAGTTCCTATGATTGTTGAAACTGTTAAAATTGCAAGCACATGTTTACATCGAAGGTCATCATCCAGTGCTCATGAGTTAATATGCCCCATGTGTGCATGCAAAACCTAATCATTCAGCTCTGCTGGGCACAGTTCAATTTGCATGTTTAGCAGGGTCACCCTGTGGCCTCATCGTTGCTTATCTCAGCTGGTTAGGTTCTTCTCTGGTCCTTGAGAAGCCCCAGCAAACTGCTGTTGCCAAAGGGGCTGTCTGTGTGGAAACACACATCTCTCCCCAGCAGATGGTAGCTTCTCTGGCCATACCACCACACCAGCCAGAGTGCCTTCCAGGCCTTGGCCATCTCGACAGCCAGCCCAGCAGGCCCCTGGCATCACATCACCCTGCTGACAAGATCCTTTCTACGGATTAAGGCGTCTGCAACACGTCTTCAAACACGGGTCACTTCCCGGCTTTACCCTGTCAGCCTATTCTTTAGCAGTTTATAAGATATTTGCTGCAGATCTATTTTGCACTGGTTATTCCTTTATTTTATGGTTGCATATTACATATAACCAGACATAAAATAAAATACAGAATCGATTAAATTTGACACAATCGGTTACAGATGGTGCTGAAAGGGGGAACCGGATTGGCACATTGTCTTTGGTGTCTTCCTTAATGCCAACACAGCTGACTATTTTCCATAATTTTGCAAAACATTGCATTCTTCCTCTATGTGATGGGATGAAATGAGATGTGGCGTAGCTATGAAAGATGGAAAATCAGACACTGCAGTGCTGTCATCAGATTTCAGCGGGTGCTCCTCAAGAGTTCTTTAAAAGGCACATATGCACCTTTTTCAGCAAAGCTAGCATGGTTTTCACATTGTTGCCTGTGCGCAACTTACTGCACAAATCTACACGTGCATATTTATAGGTAACTTAAATTGACTCAGCTTTGAATTTGGCTGTTCCTGCTACAGCAACAAAACACAATTATTTTGTGATAGTCTTCAACTTTTGAAGGTAATGAACTGGTTTCCAGAAGTGAGACAGACGGCTTCATTTCTTTCCCTCCTGGCATGCAGACTGTGCGTAGTGTTTAGATGTAAAAATGTGTTTTCCTATTTGATTTACAAATAGCATTTCTCCTCTAAACAGAAGAACACACGTGTGATTGGTTGTGAAACTGCAAAAGTGCTGAGGCATGGGGACCATGTGGTTGTTAATGTGAGGACTGCAGATTGAAACTGAATACGAAAATGAAAGGTGTTTGGATGGCAGCACAAATATGCCAGCGTGCATGAATGCTCTGCATTTTGATCTATTCTGCTGACTGCGTTCCATTTCAGTGTGCAACCTTGAGCAGATAAGAGCTGGAGCCATCCATCCGGCTTTGAAAGACAACTTTAGCTCCATGAGCAGATATCTACAATGAGGAGGGCAGTGTGTTGCTTTGCTTTAAGTGACAAATGAAAAGTTGATATGTAGACATAAGGTTATTCATACAGATTAAAAGTGGAATGGGAAGTATTTTTTAGAGCAGCAGTGAGACTGAAGGCTACAACTTCAACGCATGTTCTGGTTCTTAGTTATGACTTTTTTTTTCTATTACTGGGATACATGTTTTTTGTTGTTGTCTGTATGTTGGAGCTCCTTTACCTTCCACCCGAGGTGCTACTATAATCTTGTCCAGTGACACCAGCTCTCAGAGTAAAAGACCTCATCTGGCGTTTTCTTTGTATGATTATCAGAGCTCTGTATGAGCCTCCTATTATTCCCAAAGGCTATTTAAACTATGGAGAATTCAAAAAGCTTTCAACACGCAAAAAGCCTTTCAGTCTACAGTTGAAGGGTGAAAACAAGAAAACTGTATTAGGTGTGGAAAATACCCAGCAGAGCCTTGAATAATATCTACATCAGAGTTGAAATGAGAGCAAAATTTTGGGCAAATGTGGAAAAAAGACACATAATGCCTTAGAAAATATTGATTCCTGTAGGCCTTTTTAACCTATTTTATCATATTCAACCTGTAAATGTTTTGAGGTGCTGTTTGAAAAATAAATTTTACAAAGCAATATTGGTATATATCCATTTGCTTGGAAGTCCTTAAAAGTTCTGGTGCAACCATTTAACCTAAAATGTCACATAATTAGTGAAATTAAGTCCAGCTGTGTGAAGTCTAAGTGCTTCATGATCTTTCAGACCTCATTCTGAATGATCCCAGAGGCTGCTACTTCACAAATCAAGAGGCATTACAGGATGAAGACCAAGAAGCTCTCCAAACACACCAGAGAAAATGTTTTTTTTTTAAAGCTTTGATTTCCTAATATCAGTTTTAATCAATTTCTGCTGCTATATAAGTGCAGGTTATTTTCCATCTACCTGAAACACCTATACATGCATTAAAGCTATGATGCTTAACCTCGATAGCCTTTCCTTCAAGGGGTCTGATTGAGACGTTATTTTCAGACAGACTGTGTTTTAGCATAAAAATATAGGTCTTAAAATAATAACACAATATATAATAATAATAAGAGCAGATCCAATTCATCTTTTACACATTTAGCCTCCTATACAAGTTTGTTTACGATGTTTATGAAACTGGATTTATTGGAAAAATAAGGAAAATATATCTGCATGATATGAACTGTGTTGGAGACATCTTTAATTAAAATTGCATTACTTAAGGACACATTCATCTTTTTGCTATGAAGCAAACAATCAGATATGACATTCTGAATTAGATATTTTGTCATGGTAACTTCTGCTATATATGAAGATTTGATCTCTGGGTTCGAGAAATGCAAGTGGTTGATACAATACTGATTAATAGAACATTTTCTGAGTTTATTGTTTTATTTTATATGGGATGGTTATTAGATGTATTGTAATAATAATAGATTGAGATTATTAAGAGATGATTTTTATTTCTAAATTGCCTTCATACGTTGAAACTTACATGTGAGTTCAGAAAGCAGATATTGAATATTGGGAACATACTGCGGTTAACATTAATGAAAATATGATGTGTGTTTGTCTTTAGCAAAGGATCGGAACATGATTTGGGGGTAAAGTAAGGCTTGTTTTGTTTTACCCTTCTTATCTAAGGAAGTTTGTTATTAAGGAGAAATAAAATAATTTCGCCAAGATGAAGGTTTTCACACTGATTCAGTAAGAGAAAATTATTTGGAGAATTGTAATAACTAAGTGCTATGTTTAAGAATTCTTCTAATTTTGATAATGAACAGTTGCTTATTGGATGCTACAATTTAAAATCTTAATCCTGCACAGAGGTATGGAACAAAACAATCAGTTTTCAAGAAAATGTTTTACCCTATAGTATTAACAATTTAAGTCAAATCAGGGCACAAAAAAGTATGTGCAGGTTAAAAGCGTCTGCATCATGCAACATCATTATTATGGCAGAATGCATAGAACATACCAGAAAGCCGGTTCTCTGTTTGAGATGTTTGGAACCACTGAGTTAACATAAAAATATTATAGAGAACATTATGGTTAATTAAATGTATTTATGTATACGTCAATGTCACAAAGCATGTTTAATCATTTTGGAAAAACATTTAAAGCCCCAAGTAAAACAATTCAGTTTTATTTGTATTTGTTTTATACATTACTGACCATAAACCGGCCAGTATAATATGTTATAAGTCTTTATCATTGGCTTAATTTAAACAAGGCTGGAAAAAAAAGAAATTAACAAATCAGTCAGGTAATATGAGCCCTCGCCTTTAGTGACTAAACCCAACACACCCAGTAGACTTCTGCACCTTAAGCTTAAAGTTCCCGCTAGCTTAATATGTTCCCCACATATCTGTGTGAAGCTAATCCCCAGCGTTTCCACAAGAAAGGACTTGTCAGCTTACTTTGTACACTGCTGTCTGAAATCCGAACAGAATTTGCACTTGTAAATGCACACAGCTGTATTATAAAATCCACTGGTGGCACCTTGATCCATGCTACACATGTTAGAAGATGATTTAGGCTTTGACAGTAACAAAAAAGGTATTTCTTATAAAACAGATTAGAAACAAAGCTCCTTAGTAACTCTGCTGTTTCACACAAACAGCCTATTTGTGGATGTGTCCTTGCCTTATATCTATGGAAAATGAATGGATTTACATATGGTCAGCTTAGGTTTATCTAAGGGTGTACAAATTTTGAATTCACAAACAAAATATACAGCCCTCGAGAGCTATTATTTATAATGTTGTGGAAAATGTGCAACAGTAGTTGAAAAGAGTTTACCTTCAAAGCAAATGGGAAAGCTCTGTTTCCTACCAGAGATCTAATAAAAGATTCATATGTGTTGCCATAACAGAGATGGGACGAGTGACAACTCACTTTTGCCTGATGGGATGGGATGATATAAAAAAAGGGTGGTCTCCCTTTTTTCCTCCAAGCTTGGGTCCTACCAGGTATTTGCTGTAACTACCCCTCAAGTTTGGGGGTCACTGCCCCGAGTGCCCCAATGACCACAGGCACTACTGATGCCTTGACCTTCCAGGTTTTCTCCAGCTCTTCTCTGAGCCCCTGGTATTCTTCTACTTTTTCATGTTCTTTTTTCCTGATGTTGCAGTCACTTGGTATTGTTATGTCAACCACAACAGCTTTCCTCTGCTTTTTGTCCACCACCACAATGTCTGGTTTGTTTTCCATTACCATTCGGTCAGTCGGTATCTGAAAGTCCCAAAGGATCTTGGCTTGATCATTCTGTACCATCTTTGAAGGTGTTTCCCACTTTGTCCTTGGGATTTCTAGCCCATATTCTGCACATATGTTTCTGTACATTATCCCAGCCACTTGGTTATGGTGCCCCATGTAAGCTTTACCTTTCAGCATCTTAGACCCTGCAGTTATGTGCTGGATTGTCTCAGGGGTCTCTGTGCATAGTCTGCACCTGGGGTCTTGTCTAGTGTGGTAGATCTTCTCCTCTCCTTCTCTCTCTCTCCCTCTCACTCTTGCTCTCTCTGTCAATAAATAAATAAATATATATTATAGTATTTTAGTATAATGTTTATTTGTTATTTTACTAAAATACTATTAAACTAAAATACCATTTTGAGAATTTTCTAGGCATCAGGTTGTGAACTATTGTGTACGACCAGGTGAAGTGATATCTGTGTATCTCTGTTGCACACAAGTGTAGTCGATTTACAAGAAGGCCTACTTTTTATTCATTATTTATACTTAACTAAAATGGCAGGAAAGGATTTTTTTAGAATGTGGTGAACACATGGTGAAATTGTAAAATATGCATGAATATGTGCAATCATGCATAATAGACTGTGTGGAAATGAGGATGCTTGATTCATAGCTGGGATATTCTCAAAAATGTAGGAAACAAGATTGTTGCTATGAGCACATTTATCTCCTTGAAGTTAAAATGCAAATTATTTAAAGATATTTTTTTACTTAATTAAAATGTTTTCTTGAAAATTACCTCTAAAACAGAAAGTTAATCTTATATAAATAAATATTTCAACCTGTTGAGTTAATGTTTTAGTTTCATAATATAGTGATATCAAGTGTGTCATATATTTTTAATTGTTAGATGAGTACAAGAAACAGAGTTGAGCACCTTCAAAACCCAAAAGTCATGTTTTTCTGGGGGATTGTGGGTAAATTGGAGCATACGGGGAGAGCTACAGCTTGCACTGCTAGGATATGCAAATATCCTGCTGGCTGGAATTGGACCATAGACCTTGTTGCTGCTGGGCATCTGCAGCCAACTGCTCCACCATATAGCCGTTCCTTGATTTTTATTTTTCAATTTGGCCTAAAAGATAAGAGTGTAAGGTATGGTGCAAAGACTACATAAATATCCATGGTACCCATATAGGCTACATTATCAAACACAAACACATCTTTTTAATTACTTCTTCACAACAGTTAAACCAACATCCAGGTTAAAATGCTTCAACCAGCATTTTCTATATTCTAATTGTCAGCTTGTTAAAACTCCAAGCTATATTCTTAACATTCACCAATGTGCAATTTTCTGTTAATTTAAGAGTCTAGTGCTTTTGCGGATCAATAAACCTGAAAAAACACAGCATAGTGTGAATTGAAAGCCAATGAGTATTACTGAACTGATAAATTCTGTCATTCATAATGAATTTAGCAGAGCTTGTGTGGATGTCGCTTACAAATAAACTGATTGAAAGACGTTGCAAAAAGATTTCATCCATGTTTTTTACTGTAGACAAGTATCCTGTTGTATGTGTTGCTAATTTCTACAAACCTAAAAAAAAAAAAAAAATGAATGTATAAAAAAATCTCATACATACTGCAAACTAAAAGTAGCAATGAGATAAAAGTAAATATCAGGTAAAATTATTATTGAAAAAGTATCTTTCAAAAGGATTGTTTTGTTGAACAGCTTATAACCTTATTTATATAAATCAAACATAGAACTTATGCCATCTAGAGCTCCTGATGGATTCTATTAATATGCTGCTTTGGCATAGCTTTAGAGTTGTTCAAGTCCATGTGTGTACCTGAATCTAATGCTTCCTTATGACATGGCGACTAACCATTCATAGCTTGTCACTGAGATACAAACGCCTTTCCAAACTGTCAAGCTGTACAGCGATGACTGAACGACGAGTGTGCCCCTCTGCCTCAGGATATTTTCTTGCCTTGACATGCATTGTAGTAGAAAATTTGTGCTTCCTCCCAGACATACTTGCTTAATGGCTTCCACTATGGACTTTGTCTTGTCTCATTAACCTTATGCTATGTATCTTATCTTTAGGCAAATCGGAAACTATGTTATGGATGTACACATTATAGTACAGCTTTACCCAAATGGGAGATGGATGTCTGTGTGGCAGTAATAACATTTGCTTTGTTTCTATAAAGGTCACACATATGTGTTACCATGCCAGCACTATTAAATCAAACACATCCATGTTGAAAGGTAAGGCCTAAAACTTTGAAGACGGATGTGGGTACAAGAATGGAAAATAAATGCATAGGGGTTTGGGGAGTATTGACATGAGTGCAATTTCTTTTTTATTTTTTTTTTGGCATCACCATGCCATGTATTAGAAAACAGATTCTCTACCTGCCATTGCTGATTTCAAAAGTGAGGAGGAAGATCATGTTAAGGAGGCGCGTGTCACTCATCTCCCCTTCAGTGTGCAGTTTGGCAGGCATCACAATGTGTTTTGCACATTCAATTTCCTGTGTTTAAATCTGACACAGTGGTTTCTGTTTTTGTTTTCCCTTTACGAAACTGAATATGATAATGTCACTTGGGAATTGCCAGATGAAAAGATTTCCATGGTGCCGTCAGCTTTTTTTTTTTTTTTATAAGCAGGAGATGCAAGCTTTGGAACCGATACAGCAGTATTATAATGAAATAATCTTTTTTGCCCTAACATTTAGGAGGAATATTGTTTTGTAAAGGGAATTTGCAAACCATTGGACAAGAAATGCTTAATTTTATGTTAGTTATCTTTCTGCCTCTGTTATCTCTTTGTACCTATATCTATACAGCAGCATCCTATAGTTTGTATCAATGCTTAAGAAGCTCCATAGGTTAAAATACATCCCTTTTTTTAGAGCCAGTTGCACACAAAAAATAATTTTATTTTATAACATATACCACTACAATTACCTACGGTAGACTATAACTATTCAAGTAAAATGTGTATGGAAAAATATTTTTTCAGGAGAGGCCCTAAACACAGAGGGATTAACAGCTGCAACAATAAAGTAGATGACAGTGAACCATGTGCAAAACATGAGCAAGAACATCAAACAGCCATACTGGCCAAATAAACTCTTCTCAGCCTCCATAATAACTGAAGTAAACTTGAGTACACAGCTCTGACAATTTCAGGTGTTTTTGAAAATTATTCCAGAAAACAGTTTGTGCATATTTGAATATATTGCATCCCTCATTGTGTTCTGGCTTAAAAAACATTTATAATATTGCCTTGACTGTGCAGGTCATGCTATTGTATGAGCGATGCCTACACATTAACAATCAAAGGGGAGGTCTGCAGACATATAAACACTGCTATTTAGCAGTACTATATAGAAAATGATGAGGTACAAAATTTCCATAAATTCACATTTATAATGGAAGGAAATAATTTGTCTGGTGAATTTGTCCGCTGTCTTTATAGAGAAGATTTTTCAAAAAGTACAAAAGCGTGGCAGAAAACAGGTTTTTCCATAGCTGCACTGAGACAAATGCCTCTTCATACAAAGGAAATCTAATTTAAGTTTCATGTAACAAAAGTTGTTTAATCTAATGAATAAATGTCTAATTCTGGTTAATAATTATGAATCAATTATTTATATGAAATGTTATTATATAAACGGTAGCCACTTAAATTGTTTTGTTTATAAATAATTTATTATTCAGGGATTTCACTAACAACTGTTTTTGCCGTTTCTAGCAGCAAGTTGGACTTAGTCTCCAAATGTATTTATACGTTTATATCTAAAGTAAAATACCATGGGGTTGAAAGGAGGACTTCTTTGGATACTAAAAGAAAGACAGAAAAGGACTCTGTGGATTTTATGCACTTATAACATTTGGTTTAACACTTAGGTTGAAAACGTTATGCACCATTGTCTTGGTTTGATGGGAGGTACTATAAGAAAGTGTGGTGTGGGATAATAGATGCAGACCAGGAATGAGCAAGAGTGCTGTTATTATAAAATAATTAAAGAAATGTAACTTACTTTGCAGCTTGAATGCAACTCTAAAGTAAGACTAGTTTAACACCCAAGGTTAGTCTTTGTTGAAAAGATTTAATTATCTTGTTATACTGGTCCATTAGTTTTTTGTTAAGCTCAATGAGTGTACCGGTTCTGGTGATAGTTGAGTGGTTAATTCAATGAGGGTTATACAAGGATAAATAATGATGCCCTTCAGTCAGGGTTTTGGGCTTTTGCTTGCTATTTCCTCCTAAAGAGTAACTATTCAGAATTTTTCAGAACCAGTTTAAAGACGAGGCCAAGATGCAGTTTGAGTCTTGCACAATATCTTTTTTTTATTATTATTATTTATTTCAGGCAATTACATGCATTGGATCACACAAATGAATGCCAGTTCATCAATTTAAACTCAGGAGTCATAATATGAGTAACAAAAACAAAACAAAAAACAAGGCTTGAAAAGGAATGGGATAAAGTAAACTGATTAGTGTTCATTTATAGTAAACATACATATTTCACACCACCTCTCTACATTTATATGCAAGGCAGTCAGGAAACATTGTCTCTATACCAAGCTATTTTTGTAAAAACGATTAAATTTCAGAGAGGCTCGATGCAAACATGCATAACTTGAACTTCTTTATAATAAAGGAAGGTTTCATTTTTTCTGTTATCTATCAGTTTAATTATTGTTTTACTCTGTATTGTCTTCTTTTGTATCTTTTAGCAGCTGCTCAGCACTTTGAATGAAAGCACTATAGGTCAATACAAATTAATGTTATTAAGTATACTGAAAGAGAAGGGCTCTACACTTCCTTTTTTAAATAAATGTGTATTTTATAGTGTTTTTATAACAATATATGTAAAGATTAGAATATATTTTAGGAGAAATGATGGGTTACCATCATTTTAGGAGAAATGATCGGTCACTGTGTTCATGTGGGGAAGTAATTTGAAAACCAATTTAACTCATAGACAAGCAAACATGATGAGCCGTTTACCAGCACAGGGTTGTAATTAAAGCTTTTAACAAAATAATAGATATGCAGAGAATGTTAAGAAACACTCAAACTTGTGGATTCACCAAATGATTCCCAGAGACAGATAACAGTAATTCAATGTTCAAGTAAGGTCACTTGGAAAGGTTAAAATGAGCAACAGAATAAATGCTTATTTATAAATGATAGCATCCTTTATTGTGAGTAAACTTCTAACACTGCATCAATATCACGAGGAGAGCCATAAGCTACTGTAAATGTGTTTAATTATTTAGGACCAACACAGGATGTGTAAAAAAAATGGTCTAGTTTCTAAACATAAATATGTTTCCTTCACAGCTTTAAAGAAGGGGCGGTTCTGGATCACGCCTGACCCCTACCACAATGATGATAACATCCAGATTGGACGTGAAGTCAAGATATCTTGTCAGGTATAACAGCATGCATATAAATAAAATCTGTCTGTCTGTACAAATGAATAAAGAATTTATTAATAAGTAAATATTGAATGCCGACCAAAAGTAAATTTACTTGTCCAGTAACAATAAGATGTATTTTTTTAGGTTGAAGCGACGCCCCCAGAGGAGCTGACATTTAGCTGGTTAAAAAACGGGCGCGCCCTCCGGAGTTCAGAGCGCATGGTCATTACTCAGACAGACCCTGACATCTCACCGGGGACCACCAACCTGGACATCATAGACCTGAAGTTTACTGACTTTGGCACGTACACCTGTGTGGCTGCACTGAAGGGTGGCGGCATCCCTGAGATCAGCATTGATGTCAACATTTCGTCCACAACAGGTGAGCCTCACACCCCTTTGTGTCAGTGACACCTTTAAAGACTTTCGCTCTTCCATATAACATATCCCATCACACCCACAAAGTTTTTGTTTCTTTCTATATCAAGACTTTGCATTGTCTGCTCTCCATTCTCTTTTCCCTAACCATTGCCAGTATTTCACTAACCCCTATCTTAACCTAAACGTAATTCATACCACATTTTTGAATCTCATCAGACTTTAAAATGATGTTTTGCTACATTAGAAGCAGACTTTAAGTCTTCAGAAAGTTAGTAAATATGCAAAAAAAGGCTTTTAAATAGGTGCAAAATACACACACAGTAGAGCTCTATACTGTCACCATTTTAATCATATAGGTAGCCTTTAGAGTAGTAGTTTTGGTTTATGATCGACATATTTTAGTATAATATAGTGCTTTTGTCATTAAATTAAGGTCAAACAAATCAGCGATCATTTAGAACAGTAGTTCTCAAACATGCTCAGCATGTACCGCTGCCCTGCATGTTCTAGATGTCTCTTTGTTACAGCACACCTGAATCAAATGTTTGCATGACATCCTCAGCAGCCAATAAGTGCTGCAGAAGCCTTTTAACCATTCTTTAATATTAGTCAGATTTTACCAGGGAGAAATCTAAAACACACAGGGCATTGATAATTCAGGACCAGGATTGAGAGCCACTAATTCAGAAGTTATAAAGCATCATACTGGATTAAAATTAGGCATTGACACTGAACTTTTTTTTGGTTTTAGATCAACTATGATTGTAAAAGTATTTATTTTTGCTAAATGCCTACTTTGTGATAACTGTTTTTAGACCTCTTTTGAACTTTGTTCTTTCAGACATTTCCCTACATTTACTTAGAAATTGGTAAAACGTACCCTGTATTAGTTGGGTTATTCAACAAGCTTGTATTAATATTATACAGTTATTTTCATTATTACTTCCTGACTCAGTTGTTTTAATTGAGTCCTGTCTTGCTCCTACTTTTTTAGTTTTGTTTTAAATTTTCTAAAAGACTGAGTTTAATGCCTTGTGATGATTACTTCAAAACATTGTCTATGTCCCCCTAGATAGCTTTGAAGTTAATTTGTCTGTGTGCTCAGGATCAATGTTCATTTGGGAGAACAATTTGTGTCCAGTTTCCTTCCTGGCTGATGTCTTTCAAAATTGCTTCAGTAGCTCTACATTTTTTTTTTTTTCATTTTTTTTTTTTGTGAGGTCAACTAAATGACAAAAAGTACTAAAAATTGGAAAAGCATTATTTTAGCCCCCACGTACACAGTGTAATCTTAATCTCAGAATACCTAAACTGTTACCTGACACTTCAGGAATATAGAATTTTGACACTTCAGGAATATAGAAATTGTACTCAAAGATGAATTTAACTTATTTATGTGGACAAATTTTCCTTACAGTCTCCTGTTTTGGTTGTGTTGTTTTCTATACTGTCACGAAGGAAGCAGTACGTTTAAGGTGCTACCTGAAAGCACCTATAGTTGAAATAAATCCATGAAAACCTACAGACATGACACCATCATCTAGGCTTTCCCAAATTACTTAAAGTTATATTAAGCTTTTTGTTTGTAAACCTATATATTTTAAATAAAGTAATACAAATGTTCTAATTATTGTTTTCAGTATCATTTATGAAATCTTGATTGACCTAGAGTAGGATAAAATATCAAATTCTTATGTGTCGCACAATGACAAAAGGTTAGGCATCTTTTTATGTGAAAGTTAATATCATTTAATCATTGGCACCCGTGGTTAGGCTGTAGATTATCTTTAATATTGTTAGTAACTGGTCTAACTGCATGCCCTTCCTAATATGAGCCATGTCCACCCTGTTATGGCAGACTAGTTTGGGTAATAACAGGTTAGACATTTGCAGCTAATCTTAGCATCATATAAGCACATGGTTGACCTCAATTACCAACATGATTCAGTTAACTAGTTGCATATGCTTTTTAACACTGATACATTTCTGAAAATACATTAACTTCAATAGATATTTCAGTAGGGCAGCATCAACAAGTTACGCTTGACATCAAACTAAACACTTTATATGATGAATATAATGAATAAAATGAACTATAAATGTAAATACTTACTTTTCAGTTATCGGCTTATTATTATTCAAATGATCTAAACTTATCACAGGCTCTGCATTTAGTAGAGCACTGGGTTGGACATGTCAATATAACCTACAGCCAATGAAAGGAAACAGCATAAACTTATGAAAATATATCTTAAAGAATTATCATTAAACCAGTATGTGAAAAAGTACTAGTTATTTATAATAAATCTCAAGTGTAATTATTCTGCTACCTTTTTATGACTAAGCGATTGAAATGAGGACATCAAAAGAGACCTTTTTTGTGATAGTGACCCTGCTACATTAATGTTGTTGAGACTTCCCATATTATATATAAAAAAAATACTTGTATTGTTATCTCGAATGGACATTTAGTCAAACTAAATATAAGACAGTTTTTTTTTAGATAGAAACAACATTAAAATGTGCTGGAATATTAAGAACACAAGAACTGTAGTGAAATAAATGTTGATTAAATGGTAACATTTTCCTTAGTTCCATAACCTTTACAAAATTTAAATTACCATTCATGTGCCTGAGGATGTTCTAAGGAAGATGTTTTATAAACTCCAAGCACTGAACCCAAAAATCTAAACTCTTGAGAGGAATCTTTTAAATAAATCTATCTTCATCCATTTTCATCGCATAAATTTGGCTGCATTTACTGCTCCAACATACATCATGTGAGGCATGTTAGCTGCATAAGTCTGACTCGTTCCAGGATCTGCATCCTTGTGGTTTCATTCACGGCATGTTCTACTGTTTATAATACTGACAAAGTTTTACAAAAGCTTTGTAACTGTGTTTGTTAAAGTTCCTACTGCGCTGTTACACATCAGTCATTGCCAAATAATGCACTGCGTAGGTGGTAAAATGACAGGACTATGAAATCCTGAGAACAATAACAGTAGGAAAAACAAAGCTGACAAATTTCCTCTTTATTTTCAATCAAAATTGTTGTGTTTGTTCATTTTTAATTGCTTAATTGGCTTCTGAAAATAGCCAGACTTTTTAGGAGGCTACCAATTAGAACGCTCTGGCATTAAAGAAATAACAATACATTGTTGTAAGAATAAGTTTGTAAAATGCTAACTGAAAACTAGTTACAATTTAACTGAGGAATGACACGTTTTTAAAATACCATATACAGCAACATGTCTCACGTCAGCCAGTGAACTTAAAAAAACTTGATCATGCTACATGTCGCTGCGCTCAAACCCAACAGATATGACTGGGAGTCTCCAGCTTTCGCCACGCTCCTCCCTGATTTTTCAGATTATCCGTTCAGGGGATTCCAAAAGTTGGTCCTGCTGCTGGCGGCACAGTAGATATCTGCGCTTGCTTTGACTTTACCGGCATGTGTTTGGTACCGATAAGGATGTCTGGGGTTTTTGATGTGACTTAGTGTTTGGGTTCAGAGGGAGCTCCTTTACCCCTTGTAGGCAAAACTCACATTTGCAGACTCTCAAATACATTCAAACACCCTTACCTTAATTCAGTGCCTTGTTGTTCTCTTACCTCAGCTGCCACTCAGTGAGCGAACATGAAAGCTGTGTGTCAACCCTGGGTGTATAATTATGGTTAGATAATCCTTTGATAATCCCTGTGCTATAAAACAGTCAGATCAATTGCATCTGCCAAGACTGTTTCCTCATTATATTTTAAGTAGTGTAGTCTCTTCCTTTGGAGTGCCTCAGCGCTGCCAACACATTAGCACAGATCCTTTAATGTGCAAAAATAAATAAATAAATAAATAAAAACAGCTGTCTTACTGTAGAAATAAAGAAAATGGCTGACTCTTATGGTTGGATAAAGGTTTCCTTTAGGCTTGTGCTTTGATTGCCTCCTAAGCTCTCACTGTTCCAGTTAAGTGTGTGTAAGGGAGTGTGTATGGTGGGGGGTAGGGGTGCGGTTGGGGGTTTTAAAAGAGTTGTGTTGGCATAGAGATTCACCTGTCATCAAAAATTATATTGGGAATCTGGTTGCTTCTTGTTATTATTCCTGCTGCATTTACCTGGATGTGGGTGGGCTGTTTCTTTCTTGAGAATGTCTGTTTCTGTCAGTCAGATCGATGCCATGAATAGGGGAAGTGTCTATGCTGAGCAGTACTCTGTAGCTGCTGTGTGCTAAAGCACCTTGTGCTTCTACTTCGCTATGCCTCTGCTGCCTGTTATGTGATGAACAAGTCCCTTATTTGTTCCTCTGACTGTTCTCTTGAAGGGAGAAAGCCAAGCTGCAATTATTAGTTTTAATAAAAGCATTTAGAGCAGATTACACACCACTTTTATACTGTAAGTAAGGTTCAGACATGGTCAGTTAATATCAATATATTCATAAAGGTCAATAGCAAAGATTGGTGCATACAAACGTACATTTAAAAATGTATTTACGAGTAAAGCTGGGAATTTGTCTTGCTCTCTCACTATTAACTGATCAGGGCCGACTTTGGCAGAAGGAAATATTTTTTTAAAACTTATCCTTTTTGTAAAACAGCCCTAATATTTACTGATGCGACAAACTCATTAAAGCAAGTCTCATCTCTGCAGTGCTCCCAGAAATTCAAAGGCTTATACATATTAATGAGTGAGGTCTGAAATAAGGACAAAGACCTCCCCTTTGGAACTTAACAAAATTAAAAACCACAAAACTGTTGTTTTTGATGGAATTACGAACTCCAAATGAGGTTCCAACAGTAAACAGAAGTCACACCTGTCAGCAGCACACATGGATACGCAAATGACTGGATGCATCTGCGTTTTTGAGCTATTATTGTTCTGACTCAAATGTTATTTTGAATCAGATTGGAAGCATTTGTCAAGATAAACCTTTCATACAATGCAGAGTAGATTACAGATGGATAGGTGGTATTTTAAGAATATTTCAAAAAATGACTTTGCCGATAGCTGATGTGCTGATGCCATTTATCATTATCGCTCTATCTGAAGCTCATTCTCAGCAGGATGGATGATCACCAAGTTAGTGAAGCTCACTTTGTTTCAAGTTTTCTCAATTAGCGTAGAGCTCACACCTGAAATTCTGCCACTACTCTGTATTTCTTTCAACCTCAAAGACACTCCAGTTAAATTGTTTGGATAATTATCTGCTCAGCTGATTAAAATGAGCAAGATTAATGAACGCAAAATAACAAGTCATTTTTGTGACAGAATCTAATTAATCAGAACCTTGTAGGAAGCTGACTATAATCTCTCTGAATTCATGACAGTTATATTGTCTGTTTGACTAGAATTTATTTTGAGTAACCAAAATCTGAGGGACAATTTCAATAAAGAGAATGAACTTTTGACTGCTAGTTTAAATCATTTACTGACCCTGATGGGAATAAATCAGAAACCAATCATGACTCATTTGTAAGGTGAAAATATTTAGCAGTAATTTGTTAACTTTAAAGCAACTCGGGTGTTGCATTTATTTGTCTTAAAGCATAAACAGAATATATGAACTCTTACTGCAAGGTTAATAAAATGTTAATTTTGTTTAACTCCAAGAAAATATTTGGTACAATATACTGTAACAGGTCCTGCCTTTGTCTAACTGAGAGTTCAATCTGAAAAAACCCACATGAAGAGAAAAGTCAATTGGGAGAAATTTATTGATACAATTTCTTAGTCTTTGGCACTCAGACCTCAGCAGGAAACATAGCGCTTAATTCTGATAGATATGCATGAACAGGAGTAAAGAACAGGGCTGTTTCCCCCCAGGCCTGAAACTGGTGGAGGAGTGGAGATAGATGAAGTTGGTCAGTCTGTAGACTGCTGGTTAGCGTGACGGTATGCTGAGCTTATGGAGAGATCCAGTGGATTGCGTGAGCTGATACTAGAGCTTCTCTCAGGGACCTGGAAGATGGAAGTCCAGTTGGATAACACAGGTTGAGAGAACATATACACGATGAGCGAGCATGAAGTGACAGTGGAGAGGAAAAATTCCCCTTTGGGAAGAAACCTCTGACAGAACCAGGCTCAACATGGCGGTCTTCTACTGGACCGCTTAAGATGAGACAGGGAACGCAGTATGAGCCCGGGAGGAATCACAATCTGATGAAGCTTTAGCTACAATGGTGGAGGAGGGTTGAAACGGAATCATCTGAATTAAGTCACACAGCACATCCGCCGCCTGCGCAGAGGAGCAGACAAGTGCGTATCGGAGGCCTTTTAAGATGAACTGTGTTGCAGGTTGATGTAGGAAAGCAACAAGTTCCTTCAGTTGAACTTCCACCTACTGTAGGCTTCATTTAAGCTCCAGCCAGGTTAATATCCAGTCTGGATTCCCGCCTATTCACTGGTTCAGATATTTAAAAAAGACAGTTGCTATGGGGTATGCCATTTTAATTTTTATCTTATCTCATCTGCACTAGGATAATTCTCTTTGTAAGTTATTGAAGATTTTAAGCAATCTAGTACTTGAGTAAATATGAATGAAAAATATAGCATCTTGCTTAAAGTATCGATGTGGAGACTGAGTGATTGTTTTAGTCCCAGTCTTAGTCCATGTTTTGCTCACAGGTTGAATAATTGTTGCTCAGTCTAGTTTAATAATCTCCCGTTGACATTTAGGAGTAATTAAACCAACACAAATATTTTAATTCTTAAAGCATTCAGGTTTGTCTGTCAAACCCACAGGAGCTCCACAAAAAGAAAAAGAAGCATTGCATTTTATTTTTCAAAAGATCAGCCACCCAAGACAAGACCAACCACATTCAGAGAGGATGTGAAGAAAAACCCAGCAATCCAGGATTCATAGAGGAGAAAACACAGGGATGTTCTTCTTTTATTATTATTTATCTTATACATTATCATATCATTAGTTTATTATCTTTATTTTGGTCCATTAAATATGTTTAAAAACTTAATTTCAATCACACCTTCCAAATTGAAACATCCAGAGAAGTGCTGTCTCCTGTCATAGTGAGTTTTTTATAAAATCTACAGCCTCCTAGAAGGTCTGAATTGTTTAGCTGTTTTGTCAATTGTAAGAAAAACTAATAACATAATGAATGAAGCTTTTTAATCATTAGCCTATTACCAAATATTCATACACAGTGAAGTTTGCATAGGTTTCGATTGCACTGGGTCCTGTATCAGTGCCAGTACCAGTATTAGCTTATTAGCTCCCCATTGTTTAATTTACTGCAGATCATTCTTATTTTAAAGTATTTTTAAGATGCAGGTATTTTAGTAGGGCCCATTCTGCTTTACTTAAATTCTCTAAAGATCACCAGAATGTAGAAAATAATGTATGTTGTGAGAAAAATGTTCCACCTAACTACAGATCACTTATTGTTACTCAGTAACAATTACTGTGCTGTAAAAATTCCACATTTTGCCAGTTTGTTTCAGTTAAATCCTCTTCGAACCTCCAACCTTTAGCTGCACCTGTCCTCAGCTAACCCTTTCAGTGTTTCCTTTCCAAACTATTTCAAAATCTCACCCCAAGGTTTGGTGAAAAGTTGGCAGCCCTGTTATTATATATTACTTATTCCAATAAATAGCAGCTTTTAGAACAATAGAATATACAGCACATTAGGAAGTAATACATGCTAGTTTAACACTCTTATTGGCTTACTCCATTAAGTTCTATACATGTTAGCTTTTGTAAAATGATGATAATGAATCATAGATCTTTAGTTTTACAGTTAAAATGTATGATAATTTGAGGCATTTGACCTTTAACACAGTACAGGTAGTACAGTAGGTTGATTTCTATAATAGGTTTATAGCCAAATAACATTTGCAGAAAATATTGATATTTTGCTGGAAACTGGTTCGTAGAGATGCAAGTTATTGATTTAATGGTTAATCCAAAGTTGGTTGACCTTAAAGATCGACTATACAGCCCTGTTTTTAAAAAATAAATAAATAAAAAAATAAAAAATAAAATATACTTTCTCCTTTCTCCATAACTGTAAAGGCTATTTTCTATAATATGTTGAATAAAAAAACAGGGACATGAATTTATTTTCAGAATTTATTTTGCCAGCTGTTTTAATTTCTGACTGAATGAAGAAAAAACAAGCTTTCTCACACATTATAACATCTCTAAGATAACAAAATGAGAACCTGTTAGTTTACTAAATAAGAAAAGATAAGATAACTAGATAAAAGTATGTCAAATTGCTTATAATCCCCACTGAACAGAGAGATGAAAAAGAGTAATGATAACTGAATGCTAAAACACTTACAAGCTCTTTGTATGGGTTTTATTAGTTACTTATTCATATGAATTTTAGACTCAAATATTTAAAAAAAAATGTTCCCTGCTAGTTTTGCAGTTTCTATCAACAGTTCCTCACCTCATAGTTGCACCACTTCACAATATTGCTCAGCTGAATGGGTACTAGTTAGGTGATGACTGGAGGAGCTTGTGTGCGATGTGTTAATATTTACAAACTGCATAAGGTGCATTCTGCAGCAATTTTGCCATTAAAAATGGGAAAATAATCCAACATGAGACTTTGTTTGGACAGTTTCATGTCTCTCTGGCATCCCTCCACCATAACATCTCTCACATCTATCTAACTTTACTTGATAAACAGTGGCACCCTCTTCTGGATGGTGACCAAGCTGCAACACTGAAAGGTTAAAGGTCACACAAAGTGGATGTCTGCTTCAAATTAAACAAACTTTGATTTAACAAATGAATGTTGAAACCAATTAAACTAAATTAGATTCATCCTAATTTGTATATTAAATTGTAGTTGTCTGAAACCATCGGACTTTTGAAAAACTGTTTTCTCTTTCCACCTTTGCTCTTGAGGTTGCCATAACATAAATGTTACATTTAGTCCTTTGCATAGAAGTTTTGCAAAATGGTAATAACTTTGTGCACAGTTCTATTGGTGTTGTTCTTTTTTGTTTGGGCTTGTTCTAATGAATGATACTGAATTGCAATATTCATTGGGCGATTTTTTTATGATGTATAAACGTTCAATTGAAACAGGATGCGATGTAAGTGTAATAGAATATGAACCTTCCATTAAATCTTATCTGAGATTGAAAGTAAGGTAGTGAACTTTTGACAATGAAGATATTTTTTAAATGGTTCTCAAAGGTGTGGAAACTGTACTGAAATGAAGTTGCTAAAGAGCTTTTCTACAAGAAACTGTCCTGGAAATCAGTCATACGGAAACAGGAGATGGCAGTTTTGCCTTCTCCTCAGTGATGTACAACTGCCTGGCAGCATATGTCAACATGACACCTGCGATGTTTTCAAGGTTGACTGCAGGTGGTGGAACTGACATTCCAATGTCTGCAGACAAAGTGTTGTCTATGAACATACCTCTAAGTTTCTTTACATAAAGGTAAAAGGCAGATATGCAGCCACTGAAGAAGCTGTAAGTGTTACTTTGACCTGTTCTTTTTTAACTCGCAGTGTAAAACATGATGATGGAACAAGGTTACCTACCTTTAGCTGCACTATGATGGGACTATTTGGGAGGCAAACCTTAAAACAAAAAGTAACACTTCCTCATTAGATATGAAAGGTGTACATAAGGTTTGCTTGATCAAATGAAGCTGCTGACTACTCTTTAAATGACAAAGCCATTTCTGAATTGCTGTTTCTGAGCCTGATTGGATGCATGACGAAAAAACTCAAAGAAGCAGAAGACAACATTAAAGAGAGCACTGTGGCAACAAATCAAGCTGCAATCCATGAGAGCATCGGTATTGAAAGCCTGCTGCTCTGCAATCTGAGCCACATGAATTCACGAGGGGCTCAAGTGAAAGATTGCAAGACGAGTTATAAAACCTCAGGAGATATGCACAGAGCTAAAAAAAACAATACAGCATACACACAGTGGTGTGTTATTGTGGTCAGTGGTGTGAGAGTGCAATCTGTCAGCATGTTAAGGCAATTTTAACACATCTGTGGATATTTATAACACATTAGCTCGGAGCATGGAGGGGGGGGCCCCCATCTCACTTGTGAACATACACACTTTCACAAACATGCTCATAGCAGAGCTATGGGACTCCCCACGCAGTCTCCAGAGCTCCAGGGCTCTGAGGAACAGAGAGTCCTGTCACATTGTGACCAACTCGTTGGCTTCAAGCTGTCTGAGCACACAATCCTGCACAAACAGACACACTCCCTGCACGGCTGCAGTAGTTCAGAACGATATGTTGCTATGGTGATGTGGGGTGATGTCACAGCGCCTACTAGAAAAGGGGCAGTGGGAATGTTTATTCTCAAAACATTTATTCACACCGCTTTGAATGACTTCGCTTTAAGAAAATGCAAATCGCCTCATATTTTCTTGTATTGCAGTTCTCCGCTGAATGGCTCCAGCTATCAGCCTCTACACTTTGAGGATTATTCTTACTGAGTCCCCAGAGATGTGTGGCAGTACCTTGGCCAATTTACGAGTCCCTGTCTTGATTTAGCCCCGCAAAAGCACAAGTACATATTTTTATTGCTGCAGCAAGAAGAATATCATCAAAAAGCTGAGACATGATCACAGAATACTGTCACCCTTGGGCGAGAAGACATTCACATATACCCGCATGCAAAGGCGGGGACATAAAAACTATGCAGCAGCACACTGGAAAAGCATCCACGTGGGGTGAACGTGCCCCACAGGCATCACTGGCATTTAGAGGGCTTTGGCACAATGAGAGCACAGTAAAGACCAGCAGCAGGCCCAATGCCACACTCAGCATCTCAGCGGTCAATCTCACATGCAAGGAAAAGGTGGTCCCCAGGAAGAAAGATGAAATGCAAAGCCTAGTTAAAAGAAGTATCAGCATGGGCACGCCGAGAGCAGTCGAGTGAGCTTTTGTGCTGCCAATATCTATGCCCAGACTACTGTAATTATATGTCTAATCTGGGCAGAAGAGGGGCCAGGTGTAAAGACGGCAGCTCAGCGAATATACCGCTCTTCCATATGTTGTCGGTTACCTGCTGCTTCTTTCCTGCTGTGGTTTAGCTGCTTGAACCCAAGAAAATATGGAACAGATTTGAGGTATGGAAACAGACGTCATCACTTAACACCTGGCCAGGACTGCCAAGATGATGTGTGAAAAAATATCAGGAAATGTAACATTACATGATAATATCTGCTGTTATTGCAGTGATGAAGACCCGTTTTGCTTCTATTTTGATGCTAAAACCAAGCAAACGAATTTAACCGGTTTGACTGCAGTGAAGGTATATCTAGGTTGATGGGATCGTAGTGGAACAAAGATCTAAAATATATTACTTAGATTATTTCTAAATATGTTTATGCTAAATTCTCATTATAATTTTTTTAAACCACAACTTTAAGACATTGCAAAGTAAAGGTTACAACTGCTCTGCAGTAAAAGCCTTTTTTAATATTTTAATGTACACTTGTCTTCCTGAGGTCACTTATTCATAAATATCCTACAAGGTCCTATAAATACAGTATACTGTAAATTCTCAATGTGTAATTTTTCACAATCACTAACAGTCACATTTAAATTTCAATATCATGTTCTACTGAATTAGCAATAATGAAAAACATAAATATTGAAAGCTCGGGATCTTAAATGGATAAATTATTAGCGAGACATTAAAATAGTCTTCACATCCTTCTTTCATTACAGTATTTACTGTACGCATTACATATTTCCCTTTCAGGTGTGGTACAGTGCAGGATTTTCTGGGACAATTTCTCATTGTAATTCTTTGACTAGCTGATCAGCTAATCCAATTTTAGCTGATTTTATTTAGCTTTTTGTAAGAAACTTTAACAATATTGTTTTCTTTTCAGATCAGCTCCTCTCTAATACAGTTGTATTTGGGTTTTTTGTCAATAATGGAAGAAGAAATGTGAATGGAGTTTACATTTTACTGTTTGCTTTGAATTTTTTAGAGCAATTAGCCTGTTCAGTAACTGTGGATGATTTTCCGTATGTGTTTTTTGTGAATAAAAGCATACAGATTTTTAAACTAATACTTTTTTCTAATGCAATGTTTTCATAATAAGAAGCATTAATTAACTCTGTTATAATATGTTGTAAAATAAAAAAAAATAAAAAAAATTCCCAAAGACAATACAGGTTGAGAGTATTATTAAATAGACGGCTAACATTAGAATCAATTTCTAAATTTTATTTACTAGGCCTTCCCCATAAAAAAAAAAACATTGGCAGATCTTTGGATGTGGAATTTATATAATAATAAAAAATAGTAATAATCATCATAATAATAATCATAATCATATTAATTGAACTTTATTGATCTCATATTGGATAAATTCAGCTCTCATTTAACCCATCCCCTTGGTTAGCATTGGGCTGCCATTGTGTGGCGCCTGGGGAGCAGTGTGGGGTTAAGGGTCTTGCTCAGGAACCCAGAGTAAAAATATACAATAATAAAAATATGTTTCCTATGTTTACCTTTAGGTTTACATTGGGATATATTGGCAATTTCCTAATAAAAGTTAATAAAAAGAAAATAAGAGCATAATGGAAAGATTCAGAAAAACCAATTCTTCAGTGCTATAGGTGAAAAACATAACATTGAGTTTGCATATCTTACCTAAACCATGATTATAAAGCTAGGGGAGATTATAATTCACTAACTAAATTAAATAAATTCTAATTACAGTAAAACAGAATTTGATAACCTACTATTACCATTTTTACAAATTTAATATTGCTTCCAAACTCTTGGCCTCTCATGTAGCTTGTTTTTCTTAATTTTTAATACCTTTTGTGGATACAAAAGCAACCACTGTCTGTTTGTCCTACTTGCAGAAGGATTTTTCACTGATATGTTAAAACTGTTGCCAAAACAGAGATGAAAGTCATTTTGGCTTAAATACTTTTTTTTTCTTTCTTTTTCACATTTCTTGCCACAATTCCCAGTCTAATGCAGAAGCTTCCACATAATAATCATACTGTAGGCGCACATGTAAATTCCTTCTTTGAGGAGTGGGTGTTTAAACACAATCATAACAGTATGATAAAGACATCCTCATTGAAAAAAGAACAATTGGAGGCTCTGAAATGGCTGAATTTTTTTTTTTTTTTTTTTTTGTGCCTTTGAAAAAAGGAAATGGCCTTAAAATATGTTTATATGTTTATCATAGCTCTTTTATTTTAATACATTTTTTAAGATTTCAAGTCATTTCATCACAGTAAAAAAAATGAATAATAACAAAAAAAAAAACTCCAACTTGGCTTGACTCTTTTCCAGCTGCAGCATTGTTTGGACAGAATGACAGTGATTCAAAAATCATCATGGAAACACAACAGGGTTTCATCACTGCTGAGGAGATTATCGGCCTGTGAAAAGCTGGCTGTAAACTGTTTAGGGGAGCTGCTCTACAAAATAGTCTTGGAATCTGCTGATGGCTTGGACTCACACAAAAACACATAAACACAAATGCATGTTACACAGCACTCTAGGAGCCGTTGCTGTTTGCCAGGTTTACTAATTAAACAAATTTACTTGGCCGGCAAGCTTGATGAGAAACCAGACTGCCTCATTCAACCTGCTGGAGTTGCTGCATTTTAAACTCGGACAAATAAACATACCTACAAAAACCAAAACATTTCCATTACTTGCTACTTCTAACTATTTTCTCTTGTTGTTTTTTTCCTTGTTGCAATAATTATCATTACTTGCCATAAACCTCAAGAGAATTTTTAAAAACATGTATCTTTGTGTGTGTTTGCTGTAGAACCAGTGAGAAGTACAAAATAGCTAAAAAAAAATAAAAAATCAAACAAGAGATAGTAATGATGCTGCCATCAATGTTGATATGATGAAAATTGCTCGAAACACCTTGAAGGGAAAGTTGTTGATCTGAGTCTGATGTCGAGATGAATATTGTGGTGAAAATAGGCCAACAAGAGTAAGACGACTGTTTTCTCTGTTGATTGTAATGACAGTGCTGCTCCTGCTGCTGAACGCTATATTAGAAGCTTAAGAGTAACTGTTGGGTGAAAACATCTTTTTACCTAAAATTCTCCTGGAATTTGATCTTTGATTTTTCCTGGAACAATCAGAGAGTTGTAAGCACAAAAAAAAAGGTTTAGAAATGATGTATTTTAAAAAGAAGTACTTAAAAAAAAGAAGTAGTAGAAAGAAAGAAGAAGTAGTAAATCAATGTAAGGATTAAAGGTACATTGGTAAATGGCTGACTTTTGAAAACATAGAACTTCTGCTAAAATGAAACGTATAATTATTTTTTTTTATCTAGCATGGTGTTTCTCTGAAAAGTGTGTTTTTTCTTCAAGTGCACTATTAGTAATTAGTAAATTCCTTCAGTTATTTTTTTGACACTTCCATTTTTTTAGCGTTCTTTCTTTTATTTAGGCAATAGTAACTTTCCCTCTGCCATTTTCTAACTTTAAGATTAATTTGGCTTACCTGAATGTTATGTTATCTTGTCTTTGCTGTTTTGAAGGGAAACAGGCTTCGATATCATTTTGACAGAAAAAAATAGGGCCATGGATAACTAGTTTTTAAAAACTCCTCAACGCACTGATTCACCTAAAAGAGTGAATTATGAGTAAAAGACAGGCTTCTCTTTTAGACATTTGCATAGACATCTGAATTACTGAAGGGTATTTCTCATTACTACTGGCATGGGTATTATTGCAAATGTAGCTGTTTTAAATCCAGAAAACTAAAGCCACATCTATTTCCTGACCTACTGACAGTAGGATTTTTTAAAGCACAGGCATGTAACTGAGTATGTACTTGCAAGAAAATAATTTGTGCTAGATCATAGCTGGCTATTTCTGAGTTTGTGTGTTTATTTTGCATGTTGTTATTGAATTGCTTTGAACATGAACAAGGGATATGAGCTGTAAAATACAATGGCTGCATTGATTCCTTGTTTGTGAACACTGTCTCTTGGACTCTGCTGGGCTAATTCCCTGCTGGACTAATTTGTCTAATCCTCATGGTTTATATATAATGCCGGTGTAAGCAGGAAGGTTCTCTTGGGACTTTGTACTTTAGAGAAATTTTATTTAGCACTTCAACTTGTTTTGTTTGGGCTGGGGTTGTTGCTTGTCAGCTCATCATTGCATTGCTCATTGGTGGCCCTTGCCTGATAACATTTAACTCACAGGTGTTGTTTATGGTGGTTTTACATCTCCACGCTCTGACTGCTCCTTCATGTTTACTGTTGCTAATGTCTCATGGTTCATCTATACATGCTGTGTATCTTGCTGAGACTACCCCATTGCAACTTTTCCGCTCACTCGCTCCAACTCCCACCTCTTTTCGCTGCCTTTCCCTTCCAAGTCGACCATTGCCTTTCACCCCGTCTGCTGACTTTCTAGAGCCCCATATCAGTCCCTCCTCTGTTTTTCTCTTTCTTAGTTCCTCCCAGCCTGACAGTCCCCCGGGGCAAGTCCCCCCTGGTGGCCCGTGAGGGTGACACAGTGGAGCTGGAGTGCCTTGTTTCAGGAAAGCCCAAGCCCATCATCCTATGGTCGCGAGCAGATAAGGAGGCCCCCATGCCTGATGGCAGCATGCAGATGGAGAGCTACGACGGTGTCCTGCGGATTGTTAATGTTTCCAGGGAGATGACGGGGTCGTACCGCTGCCAGACCAGTCAGTATAACGGCTTCAACGTGAAGCCAAGGGAGGCTGTGGTGGAGCTCATCGTCCAATGTAAGTAAATCCACTGTGGCTCTAAACTATGTCTCTTAAGTAAGATGCAAATGTGTTCTAATCTGTAACTTAGCTAAAACCTATGTGTTAGGTGATGTATTTCAATTGTGTCTAGTGTGATAATTCCACTATGACCGAAATGTTAAGTTTCCTTATGTCTGTATTTTAACACCCTTCTAATGTTTTTCTTAATGGTGTGAAATAACTTCCCTTTTTTTACCCTTGTTAAACTACATCAGGTCTCTTTTAGAATATGCCACCTCTCACTCTAAGAGAATGAATTTCTATACAGAAATCTTTGGGTATACATGTCACACTTGTTAGAAGTCTTTTGTTGTTACGGTGTGGGATCATGTCCAAGGAAGACCGAAGAAGTGCGTGTTTAATCTCCAGGCCTCCCTCAGACAACCGACGGTTGATCATGCGGCTCATTGATAAACTCTAGGGCTGCAACTAACGATAATTTTAAAAATCGATGAATCGGACGATTATTTTTTCGATTAATCGATGAATCGGACAAAAAATATTTTTTATATTAACCTCTTTATTCCAAAATAAACATTTTAGACAGAACAAACAAGCACACAAGTACAGGTTGCTCATTAACTGTACTGGTGCAATATGAAAAATAAATGTTTGTGTTAAAACTACGCAAACTTACATGAGAAATGTAGCTGTAGATCCACAAAATATAGGCTACTTTGTTTCATAAAGCGCAAAAAAAGACATTTTTGTTTTTAAAAGCCCCTTAGGGGTTCAAACAATAGGCCTCCCCATTTCAACAAATGAGTTTTTTTTAGACTAGAAGAGTTCTGCCTTTTAAGACAGGAAAGTATAACAGTTAAAGTTGCTACTTGAGAAAATACTGAACCATAGAGATAAAAATAGCCCTGTGATTCAAATTATAAATTGTATTTGGAATAAAAATGAGAGAAGTAGGGGTGCTAAAAAACACATCCTCCAAAGACAGATATTTACATGGGAATGTGGCAGATAATTAATTGACATATTACTGATCTTGCTGGATTTTATTCTGCTTTACTTCCATAAATTGCAGGATCTTCTTTACTTTATCTTTGCCAGAAGATTTAAACTTTAAAAGCCTTGCCCTCATAATTTGCAAGTTAATTTATTTATAAAGAAAATATAAATGCTGCTTAAGCTAATTCAAATGAAATTGAAAGTAAAATAAGTAGCCAACCTTATCACTGTCTGTAACCTACTAACACGGTAAGGAAAGCATCAGATGAGCTACCTGAGAAACTAACGTAACGTTTCCCCACTTTAAAACCAAACAAACATGGTGGTTCCGTGCCATGTTAATTTCTTTTGAAAAAGGTTCCATGTTATCACTTTTTTCGCTTTACAAAGCGCAGGCTATTTTAATTATTGTGATCAATCTGCGCCGTCAATCCCGGTGCATGCGCGCTTCATTTGCAGTCTGGACGCTGAGGCTCTGAATGCAGCTGAGAGGGACTCCTGCGGGAGCGGGGGGAGGCGCCCCACGGCAGAGTAGGAACGATACATGCTTTCATGTAAGAGTCTCCAAAAGCCGCCAGTGAAACCGAAAAAAGTCGCCAGATTTGTCGCTAGTCGCTTTTTTGAAAAATAGTCGCTGGAGGGGTCTGAAAAGTCGCTGAGTTGGCAACACTGCACCTGCGGCGCTGACTCGCTCTGCCATATTTTTTTTTTCTTCCTCTTTCAGTCAAGAGGCAGTGATGATGGCGTGGCGGATGACGCAATAATCGCGCGACACAACTAATCGATGATGAAATTCGTTGCCAACGCTTTTAAAAGTAGATTTTTATCGATTTTATCGATTCGTTGTTGCAGCCCTAATAAACTCCTTCCCCATCTTTGATTGGTGACATTCAAGAATGGTTTAAGGGCTAATTACAAAGCAGCAAATTTATTCCCTCTAGCATTCATTGTGTCTTCATTTGTGGACATTTGAAAGGAACATCTTGAATGAGCAGCAGGGATTCAAAGTAGCATCAATCTCTCACAGCAAAAGGGGAGGTTTTCCTGTGATGAAGAAGGGGCGAAAGATAGCCAGGAAAGAAATAAAAGTGATCATGTATGGCTCTTACTCTTCTGTGGTAAGTGATTATAGCAACTGGAAAGACTGATTCTCCAAGGCTGCATAGTTGTTGTTTTTTTCATGGCCTACTTTCAGAAGTTAATCCATACTTTCTCCTGTTTCAACTTGCACATCTATTTTCTTCACTTAACAAATTGCCATCTAAAATTATGCAATTTCTTAATTGATTTAAACGTCTCTTGCAGAGTAATTAGGCATGGAAATGTGTGAGATTTCCACTGAGTGATAAACCTGTGTAACAATATAAAACAGAATTTAAAAAAGAGAAGCATCAATAACTTTTAATACTGTGGTTAAAACAATTATAACTTGGGTATGCAATTTTCTTTTAAAGATACCTATTTGCATTAGAGTTAATATAAAATGAGCTGGTTTAATGCCAAGTTTAAGCTCAATTTTGCAAAGTAGTGCTTCATGCACAATATTTCTCATCCCTTGAATTAATTTGCCAAAGCAATGGAGGCATCTTAAAACTAAGTAAGCTTGGCCATCCATCTATCCCTCCGTCTATCCATCCATACATACATACATCCTCCCTCTGCAGAATCTGTGGGTGAGAGGCAACACTTTTCCATACATTTTCTACTGAGCCTCTCCTCTACTAGGCACTTTTTGTGTTCACATGGTTTTCGTTTCAGGTAGTAAGGGGTAGCTAGCCTCAGGGTAGCTTAAGGCTGCTATGGCTTCTTTCTCTGCCCCCCCTGATGCTTTCCCGACTCTGCATACAACTTTTTAATCTCCTATCCAATTTTTTTTTGTGACCCTGACTAAATATCGTAGAGAGACTCCAACTACTCAGGAGGAGCAGATCTCTGCAGATTTTGACTTCTGTCTCTGTTCCACACACATTGAAACTATTTTCCACATTTGAATGGGACAGATTATGAAAAGTTATTAAAAGCCAATAAATAAAATAAAGACTTAGACTTGTATTGTCTTTTTGTATACACAGGGTGTATACACAGGGTGTATACAAAACAAAATTTCATTTTGTACAGCTTTCTATACATTTCCATTACTTAAAGTGCAGCAGTGATCAAATGTAAACATTGTGGGAGAAAAAACATGGTGTAAAAAAAACATTGATATGTAAGTTCAGAGCATTAAATATATATGATTTAGTGGAGTGTTTTGTTTTGGTGTTGTCAGTGGGATGCAGGGTCTGTGACATGATTTAGATTTTTCTCAACAATTAAAAATAAAAAAACAAAAGGTACAACTATAAAGCAAAGACCCACTTTAGGAGTCTGTGCAGCATCTCTTAAACTAGAACAGATAGAGAATTTTTATAGGCCTATATTAAAAATATAATGGGAACTACTTTTAAATAAAACTGTCCCAAAGCAATAAATGCAGTGGGACGGTTTATATGCTGGCAGAGGCAGTGATAGGTGGTTCTCATAGGGGGATCTGAGCAGGGATATGTTAAGCTTTTCAAAGTTTTTCTTTTTCTTTTTTAATAAAGAGGGGAGAGTGATAAGCTGTACTTATTGCACTGTCTGCCCCTCGTTGTTTAGATTTTTTGTGAGGCTCAAAAGAGGATCTCTAATTTACTGTGTCCATTTTCTGTTCTCCTGACGTTTGTCGATTTTCTGTCGAATTGGACATAGAAACAGATTCCCCTCTCTGTCAGATTTTCAATTATTCCTCTTTCTCCTTTAGTGGTAATATTACATGAAAAAGATATTGTATTTTTGTTACTTTGGAGGCGAGGGTGTAAGAGTTAGAGTTCTGGCTTTGGGCCACTAAACATTAAAGCACCTCTTGAAGCTGGACCAGCTAGAAGACTGAGGTGTGCAAGAATGCTGTGACTCTTTTCCCTCCTGTATCCTTTTTGCCTTCATATCTGTCTGTTGTCGCACAATTTCGTCCCTTACATTTATTCTACTTCCTCACTGCAAGCTAGTTCGTGATTGTCCCTCTCGCGTTGTGCTTTTGGAATAACATATATATATATAACCAGCCCTTCAACCAAGCTCCGTGGCTAACAGCTCACAGGATTAGAGACACCATAGTCAACCATATTCAACCATAGTCCAATAGTTGCCAGTGACCAGAATGATTGACATCGAACCTTAGCTGAAAGTGATGGCTGAGAATAAGTTAAGATACAGTAAGGTTGTTTTAAACTTTCCAAATGTATTAGTCCTCCAAAACCCTGCCAGCCGAATGGGGAGAAAAAGAAGCTAAGCTGTAGTTTAACATGCCCCTCTGCAGCTTCTCTACAGTTACTGACCCATCATCTCATCCAAAACAGTGTCTTACCATGACCAAAATTGAATAAACAAATAAAAATAGTGATCCAATTAAATTTAAAATAACTCCATTTGAGAGAAATTAAATTAAATGTTGCTTATTAAACATAATATCTCTTAACAACGTGTTTGTTTGTTAATATCTCCATCATAATATCTCGCAGCAGCAGGATTATGTTAGCAGGAATGAGGCAACTCCTTCCAGCTATTATTATTATTAAAGCTTTTATTTATATTATATTATTATTATTAAAGCTTTATATGCCTAGAAATCCTGAGAGAGGAGAAAAAGTAACAACAATCTTTAAGCCTTATTTACTAATTAATCATAAATCAGTTAATAGTTACAGTTTTTTTGCAAATTTAACCCATAGTTTATCCCATCCATATCGTAAAGCAACAAAGCCACTTTTGTTTGTATCTTTACATTACCACCAGATCCTAACTCTCAACATTTTGATCAGTTTTTGGACTTTCCATTTGATCTAGTATACTGAGAAAGTCATAGTGGGGGATTTTAACATTCATACAACATTAAAAGTGAAGCTAAAATGCAGCCTTCGATGCTATCTAAGGCTTGACTGACTTCATTAAGAATGTGGATAGTCCCTTGCATTCTTATTTTCATACTTTGGACCTTGTGCTGACAAAGGCATTGATTATGAAGAAAAAAACAGCATTTCCCAATTTTCAAAAATACCTTAACAGAGTTCTCCTACCCAAAAAAGGTTCCAGTTTAACAGATCATTATTAGATTATGCAGTAATGCATTTTACAGTACCCAACTGTTTCCATTTTAATATATCTCACCATGTATTTTACAATTGCCGATCAGTTTATTTACCCTAATAGCAATTGAGTATTGTTCAATAATAACTCATGAAATCCATTTTTTTTGTAAATCAGCTAGCCACAGTAATACACTGCAGACTATTATATTGTATGACACAAAATATTCAAAATGATTAGTTGTCAAAGAGTTTATAAAATAATTTTAAAGAATTTAAAAAAAAGACCCATTATGTGCATTGAGATACAATTATTAAGTGGACTTAGTGGTCATAAGGCATGATTTTGCAGGTTTATAAGTAATCCCCGTAGTTCCTGGGTTGATCCATATGAAGAAAAGAAAAAGAATTCTAGAATTTGAACGCATCCTATTGTCTTAATAGATGACTCAACATACGGTAAATAGATTAATAATGGCAAAAGAGCATCGGAGCCGTCTTAGGTTTTGCACATTTCTTCTCTGTTCACAGAGAATTGTAATTAGCGCCTACGGAATAGCTAAAATAACTGCTTAGGCCGGCACTTCCAAACGTAGGAAAACACGGGAACAAAAACACTGAAGCGTTTTTATATATATATATATATATATATATATATATATATATATATATATATATATATATATATATATATATATATATATATATATATATATATATATATATATATATATATATATATATATATATATATACACATAATATACAAGAAAAAATACAGGAAAAGCTCTCTGCAATATTTATAGAAGAAGAGACAATCATATTGCTGTAATTTCAAGTACATGATAAAAAAAGGAAGTAGATTTGCAAATACAATAATGATAAGTGCATTTGAGGGCAAATGAAGTTGTGAGGGCTTTAAGATTTGAGATTAATTTGGTATTTGGGGTAAATGAAAGATCAGTTTCCGGTATATGTTAATTATGGAGTTAGTTTCTTTATCGTTTATATAATTTGCAGATTGCATTTACTTTTTTCATTTCTGTATCAAACGCCAATAAAGAGAGTTTTGTTTTGTTGAATATACTTCTATGAATGTAAAATTTTCCAAATAATATTATAGATTAATTAGTTTTGCCAGTTACTTGTTGATTGAGTGTTCTTCACTGTGGAGGGAACTCCCTAGAATGTTCTCAGAACCAAGT
The DNA here is from genome assembly GCF_016077235.1 of Cyprinodon tularosa. NCBI lineage: Eukaryota > Metazoa > Chordata > Actinopteri > Cyprinodontiformes > Cyprinodontidae > Cyprinodon > Cyprinodon tularosa. The sequence continues at coordinate 50,048 of NW_024039499.1, read as the reverse complement.
GAGAGAAATGGGACGGGCCCAAGAGATTTAAAGAATATGCCCTGGGCAATATTTAAACCAGAAATGGGCATTTATTTGATCATTATTAATGCGAAAATGATCATCATTAGAATTTGCTTTAGAAATGCTTCTATTAATCCCAAAGTGAAATAAAATGTTCTTGTTAGTCATAGTTTTTTTTTTTTTTTACAAAGTTGTAGTAGCAGATTGCTGTAGGCTGAAAGGATCCTCTGTAGCTGAAGACTCTGTTGTTCAGCAGCCTTCTGAGGAGGATGCTCATAGAGTAGTTCACCATAGTTTGCATAATTTTGTGGGCTTACAAACAAAGATACTCTAACCATAGGCTAGTTCAGCTTGATATACCAGCCAGCCTTCAATAGTTGTGCTTTCTGTGCAACTACGTGACTCAGAGTGAGTCTGTGTGTTTTAAAGAGTATAAAGTGTGTGGGGGGCAGGCAGGCTTACTGGCAGGGTAAGGCACACCCTTTGTATAAAGGTAGGGGAAACACTTAAGCTGTACTGTATATGCACACCTAAAAAACTGCAACTTTTGCTGTTAAAATAAGATATTTTTATAGCGCTGGTACAAGGTCCTCTAACAGAGAGGCTTCTCATATATATGTGAAAAATAAGCAGATAAATGTGTTTAAAAATATTTGAAGTATATTTGAAATTCATCAACCCTCCCTAATAACAGCATAATTTTGACAATTGACTGTATAACAGGTCAGTATAATGAAATTAATCCATTGTGTCTTTGCACTGTTTATGGGACAGTGGAGAAGTTGTAAAAATATTTTGACAGAAACTTGTAATGTTATAACAATAACTATCTCAAAGTGTCTTGATAAAACTTCGTATGCCATATCCAAAAGTATGAGGATTTCTTTTACATCAACTAGTCCTTAAAAGGTAGTGATGATACTTAAAATCACGGGCTGGGGGTTATGTGATTAAACTAACACGGGGAAGGTTAAGAATTATTTTTCTAAAAAGTAAGACGTTTATTCTGACGTTCTCCAACATAAAATGACCCCTGTCTAAGTGGAGAAGTAAACATCAGTGGTGTTTTTGTTCACCTTCTCTTTAATGTACAATGAGATTAAAACCAAATACACAACATACAATGACAATTAACAGTTTTTAACAGTGTGAAATTTTACCATAGATTAACCGTCCCAGCATAACATTTTACAGTTTCAGCATCATAATTGTGGTCTCAGCTTCACCATACAAACCTAGCACAAGGATTCACCTCAGGTGGCGGGTCTATGTAACATAATCTAGGAAAATGTCCAGTGAGATTAAACCAGATCATACTCGCTCATTTCCTTGTTCTGTACTGTCAGCTTTAGATTTGTGGTAGAAAGTTAAAACAGCCTTTGTTACTGAAGCTAAGGGGGAACCAGAATCAAAGTTTTAGACTTTAAAAAATAGATCTATATTCCTAATATCTATGCTTTTTGTTGATATTTGCACTGGCATGTAGGTGCGTTACACACACATTTTATAAAACATGATAAAAAAAAAAGATAATTCCCTCTTCTCTGAAAGCCAATTCATTCTAAGTGTGCAATTATTTCTTACTATCTGATGGTATTTTCATAAAAACCTTTCTTGTGCCGTAGTTTTTGATGCCATGCAACACTTTCATCTGCTCTTCATCTTCAAAGCGGAACAAATAATCAAAAGTGTTATTCTAGCAATGCTTTGAACAAATCTACCACTCTATGTTAGAGCCACACTCTTGTTTTTGACTATTAGCCAGCATCAAAGCTCAAATTAAAGAAGCACTTGAGCAGTTTTATTGCTTTGACATCCTTTTGTCCTGTGTGTGTACATCCGCAAATGCTGTTGTCCACATTTGGCTAATACATACACCTTTGTTCATCTTGCTCAGATCTAGAATTCGTTTTATTAGCACAATAGCTGGCTCATCTAGAGTTGTTTGCTGTGTCGATATCCCCCCCTCCCTCCTCTCTTGGCCTGTCTTATGGTGTGTAAGCACAAGCCAATCCTTCTGAGATGCTTTTCTCAGCTGCATTTCCAGGACCCAGCATGAGACGGCCGCCTTTGGTGGTGAGCCATGTGCAAAGCCGCGTTTAGTAACTTGATCAAGGCACCGAGGTACAGTCCTCTGAAGCAAAGAGCATTAGAGGCGTGAAGGAACGACTCTGGCAAGTCAACAGCTTTGATATGTAAAAACCTGCATCTGTTGGCTGGCAGAGGCGACGCCAGGAGGAGAGGTAGTGGGAATGGAAGGCGTCTCCCTTTAGAGGCATCGCGCTAATAGAATTGCAAAAGCCAAATCCCAAGCTGTGACACCCTAATGTTCTTAGTCAAACTGACTTGGCATGGTCCAGAGGCTTGAAAGAGGAAGTGAAGACACAGATAGAGAGAGAGAAAAGAGGTTTGGAGAAGTCATCTGTCCTAGATAGGGATGTCTGTCAGAGTGTGATCAACTTCTACTTCAGCCCAGATGCATAGAAATCTTTTAGCCAGACGTCCCCTTCTGTTCCCCTCCACATCCTTCATGACACCTGCCCGATTCAACTGAGCAACTGTCCCCTTGAGCAACTGCCTCACCTCCTGACATACATCAAGTAGACACACCGGGATTCAGAGCTACTGTCTGGGCAAAAGTAATGAGCAGCAATAGAAGATTATTGTGTTTAATTAATTTTCCTTTTTGCATCAAGAAGGGCTGCATCACTTGCCCCTGAGGGCTGATGTTATTCCAACACATTAGCTTACCGCCAACCTAAGTCAGCAAATGAATCTTTTTCATTGCAGCAGGGCTCAAACAGAGCATTTAGGGGTGCGTTTTTTATCTTTTTTTTTTTTTTTAAGCAGCAGCAGTAGATAATTGCATTGATGAACCGTCACAATCAGTAGCTGGTCAGGAATGTGTGTTTCTAGCTTGCAAACAAAAGCCTACATTAGTAAGGAAGGGAAAATTCCTAACTTGGTTAGTCATGCTAAAATGAATTGTTAATCCTTAGAACTCCTTTCTGATGCTTATAAAGTTAATGTTTCTTTACATAAAATTTTAATTTAAGTTATGAATCACCACAGCATGTTTACTAGCGTATAATAATTCATATAGTTTTCAAGTTCATTGTTTGATGCGCTGATACAGATTAGCATTTCACTACATTATTCAATACAGAGACACATTATAAAACACATGATATGGTTTCATGTTGAATTTATGTGCACTGACCTTTAAATGAATGCTTTTCTTTCTCTATGATGACTTGATATTGTGTTAAACTCTAAACTTAATCTTCCACTAGAACATTGTTGCCTCTATCTAAAAACAAGGCATTTGCCTCTTTTTTTTGACCTCCTATATACACTAACTCGAAGACTAAATTTGTAGATAGGAGTTTGTTTTGAAAACAAAATTTAAAGGGACAAATCGAAATTGATAAATAAAAATCCATTATTCAACTTTTTTTTCTTAATTTAGAACCTCATTTATAACCCCACCTGGTATATCTGTGAGTAACACTTTACAGAAAGCTACACATACTGTGGTTTGCAATTAACTAGTATTGGTTAACTACCCATTAGTACAGTATTAGTTAACAAAGCATCCCCTAATATTTTAACTACCTTATAAACCTTTACATTCTTTATTTAAAGCCTAATGATTAATGGGTTTTTTTCTTAGTGTTCCTATAGTTTGACCTAACCCTAAAGAATATATCAAAAGTCCTGCATTGACCTTTTGTAAATGTAATACACATACCTTAGGAATAAGTGTGATTTTTTTAACTTAAGTGTAAAGACAGGCATCTAAAAAACATTTATTATTGTTATACATATTTTTATTTTTGCAGAAGGAATTGCAGAAGGAAGGGGTTCATCCCCTAATTAAATTGTCTAAAATATCTCAGTATGCTGGAGAATTCAGATTTGCTTTCACTGGAGCTAAGGAGCCAAGCTCAGCTCCTGAAAGAAAAACCCCACATATTTCCCCCCACCAACCTCTATTCTTCATTTTCCCTTGGCGCAATACAGTCAGAGAAGTAGGCTACCCCTTATACTGGCAAACGCCAAACCTAGAATCGTCCATCTTGGTGCAAGATAGAGAGGCACAATTCATCACCCAGAAGAACATGCATCCACTGCTCTGGAGTCCAATAGTGGCATGCATCAGACTCTTTACATTACACTTTGGGATGTATTGTTTGAATGCAGCTGCTTGGTCATGTACTGTTTTTGAGGTAATGAAGGCCTTATGAAGCTTGCGGGTCAGCAGTGGTTAAATCTGCAGAAAGTTGGTAATGTGTGTCCTATGCACATCAGAATATGCTGCACTTGCTTCCTCACTTTAACCAACCTTCCACTTAATGACTAAGTTACTATTGTCCCTGATTACAATCACTGATCTATAATTCCATTTCCTGGGAAATTTTTCTACTGGACTCGTTAAACAGGTGGCATCTGATTTCAGTACCACCTTGGAATTCACTGAGCTCATCAAAGTGATCCATTATGTTTTTTGTACAAAGGTTTAACAAAAAAACTTTGCATGCCTGGGTGCTTCAGTGTAAATTCCTGTGGCTGTGGAAATGATCCAAAAACAATTACATTTTATTTACTTATACCGCCTCTATGTTAGTACATGTAGATACTGGGTACAACAAAAAAACAAGAATACAAATAGACACATGCATAAAATTATTGAAATCAAATGAACTTGTTTCTCCAATAAAGTTTGGCCAAAGTAGTTAATAAAATCAATTGCATAACCTCATAGTTCAAGACTTAGATTTTGTAACTCTTGTATAACATTTTTTTTTCTAAAATAATGCTAAACAGTTAAACAGGGAAATATTTTTCTTTTCTATTTCCTAATTTGTTTTCAGTTTGATATTTTCTGTGATTGTAGATACATGTTCTAAAACTTAAATAAATAGACCCTGATTTTCTAACAACTGCTTCAAATAATTCGATATGGACTGTAGTACTAAAGTACTCATAGTGCTGCACTTTTTCCACATTTATTTCTTTTGCAGCATATAAATTGTATTAATTGACCTTTATATCTCAAAAAATTTAAACAAAATACCTCATAATGACAATGTGAAAAGCTTTTTTGGAGATTGTTGAAAATGTATTATTAAAAACTGAAAGCGAAGAAACTAACCATTTAAAAAGTAAAACATTACATAACACTGAGGTAAGGTACATGATGCCTTCACTGACCAATTCCACAGCTAAATGTCCACCTGGGTGAAATCCCATTAAGTAGACATGATAAGGAAAGGCTCACATCTGTCTATAAAATGAGCAATCTGCAGCTTGTTTACTGTAGTAGAGTGGCCAGATGAAAGTCATTCCTTTTATATAAAGCAGCTGCCTAGAGTTTGCCAAAAGGGTCCTGAGAGACCCAGACTATAAGAAATTATTTTATTAGATCTAAAGTAAAAAGATTGAACTATTTTCTGTAAATTGACAGGGATTATGTCTGAAGAAAACTAGGCCACAACCATCCTGTTTACAGTGAAACGGTGGTGGCAGTATCATACTGCTGGGATGTTTTTTATCCACAGCAGAACACAGTAGGCTGCTCAAGAGACAGGGAAATGTGAATGCAGGAATGTATGGCCACATCCTGGATAAAAACTTCCTACAGAACTCTCTTGACATCAGAGAGAAGGAATAGTTTATTTTCTGTCTACCAAACAACAAAAATAATGTCTTAGTAATCACTTTCTGAATGCCTTGGAGAACCAAAGTCCAGACTTGATTTCTATTGAACACTGAACAACTTTTCGAAATGGTTGTGAAGAGACAAACAAAACCTGATGAAACTTGAGATGTTCTACAAAAAAGGCCAAACTGCCTAAAGATAAGTATGTTAATCCTAATACTAAGACTTGGAGCTATAATTGCTGCCAAAGGTGGATCAACAAAGTAGTACAGGACTATAATGCAAAATTAACTTGTTCAAGCTTTTCTGTGCTATAATGCTGTTCACTCACCAGTAAAATGCATAAAATGGTATTTCACTGAGTATATTGGGATATTGTCGGTAGACTTTAAAGAAAATAGATTTGATATCATTTGGAATTAGGCTTTTGTGTAACTAAATATGGATAAAGGGCAGTGCAGTCAAAAACTCCCAAATGCACTGTATTGAACAGTTACCATGTACTCCCTTTAGTTGGATTTTTGTCTGGTATACCGAACAGAACTTTTTCTGCACTAAGTAAGAAGTTCAGCACCTTGTTTTCCAGACGATATTTGCTGCCTGTAAAATAAACTTTGGTTCCCATGAGAAGTTGAAAATAAATATGCCTGTAGAGTCAGCTAAAACGAATTACTTAAATAATTATTATTAACCATATATTGCAAGTATTATGATTGTCAGAGGTAACAGTAATGTAACAGAAGAAATGTATTTATTTGAGGTGTAATTCATTCTCTGTAATCAGGGAGCATTTTGTTACTAGCCTTTTACTGTTTCAGTCTTACTGTTACTGTTGGCTTTCATGTGCAATAAAAAGAAAGGAGCCACGGGGTCTATTTCAGGGACAATTAGCAAACTCCACTTGGTGCTTTTATTCTTGATAGCGTAGAGTGAATATTGTTGCTGAAAGCTCTTGTTGTCTTAAATTGCTCGGGGATTTATTTATAAGGTGCATTTTTTCTTCTCAAACTGCTTTTGTTATCACTGCCATCCACTGATCCTTTAGGGGAAACAACTGTTTGTTTTAAATCAAATTGATTTGGTGTCTTAAAAAAAGTCTTTGGAAAAAATACCAAACACTATAGAATGCAAGGATTTTATAATATAAACAGCTCTGAACAGAGTTGCATCCCTTAAGCTAAATGTATAGATTGTCGGGAGGTTGCCAAGGTTCAATAAGCTTTCACTGTAAAAACAGAAAAATATATTTAAATATAAATTCTGGTTAAATGAAAATTTTTTGGTTTTTGACAAAACCCACATTTTTGTCCACATACAATACTATGACAAATGTCAACATAGGTTGGTGATCTCTAAACCATTCCCTGAAATAGGATTCTAAACATTTCATGGATACAATACTTCTTGCTAAAATTGTCATAGAAATGCGTATAAATGAAGATGCTATTAATAAACTTTTGTGTTTTCAAATATTTAAATATAGAGGCAAAAGCTACCCCTACAATCTATCTCAGGTTTGACAAAATGCAATGGGATTGTTAGTGGTTATAAATGTATTATACTCCCTGGATTTTGCACGCTTTGGTAATTAGGATATGTTTGTATAGTAATGCAGTCAAACGCAATATGGCAACTTTCGTGCTTGCTGTTCCATTCATCAGACAAAGCTGGTAATTAGTAAATAACCTACATAATTACGTACAATGGCACAATGAAAAGAGACATTAATGATTAGAACAATATTAGGCAACATCAAATGTTTATCCAAAAATTGATGAGAAGAGAAAATGTAAACTGGAAAAGAATTTTGTAAAAGGCTTGAAAGTAAAGCTGAAGGAAATTCAGCTTTACTTTCAATAGGGTTGCAAGAGGGAGATAAAAAAAGGAAAAAAAAATCTTAAAACCTTGTGAAAATGAAATTTGTTCCCATGAAAGAAAACTTGACTACTCAAGCACAATTAAAGGCTATAGTTGAACAAAAGCTAAGTTATGACTTTTGTAAAACAAAAAAAAAAAAAAACACTTTACTGTACCTTGAGTGAAACATAGCTGTGATGACACAATTGGTGTGGGCTTGCATCTTTTATCTGGAACGTGGTTATGTTAAGGTGGATAAAACAATAAAAGCACATATCAATAGCAAGCACCTTAAATCTAAAAATGTCAGGTATTCGTAGCCAAAAATGGATTTGATTTCATTTACAGCATATGACATTCAACTAAAACACAGGAACTTAAAAATGACTTCAACAGAAAAGGCACAGTTTATTTTTAAAAACCCACCTTGGAAACAATAAGTTACCCAAAATTGATTAACTACTAGAGAATGCCTAGAGAACTAGTAAGGAACTAATGGGTAGTTAACTAGTATTTACTGGGGAACACCTAGCCTGGCCATATTTGGGGAGTACTTCTTAGTTACCTGGGAAACAGTGAAACTAATCAGGAACTAATGAGTAGTTTCACATAATTTATTGGTACACAAAAACATTAGATAGTAAAAAAAAATTGTCAGGTAGTGATTGTCATCTCCATTTGAACTTCAACAATTACAATTTTTTTCAGACTTAATCAGTTTATATAGTTGATCCACTGTGGTAATAGCTTGTTATGGTATCTGTTGTTTGTTACAAAAATGTGCATTTTAACATTGCTGTATTTCAGCATAATCTTTTCTTGCAGGCTTACCCACATGAGTTCTCTTTGTGCTCCTAAGATAAATTAGTTGAGACTTCAGTGAGGGTTCAGAGAGAGTATTTTAAATTTTTAAAAGTTAATTAGTGTTGAGGGCAAAGATCTAAACTCCCACCTTTTAAATGTTTAAGCTGCCTTCTGGAAATACAGGTGCACACAAATTAATAATGCCATCCTCAACTCCTAAGAAACAGTTGTACATTGCAGTACATGCATATCTTTATTTAGACCACCATAGAAGTCTATATGAACTGTAAGAAAAAAAGGCCTGTGCTCCATAAATGTTGTTTTCCCCCGTCATCAGCGTAGAGCTGTCCACCAATGACTGATGACAGATTATATTCAGTAGGTACTCCAGCTTTTCCCCAGCCTGTGGACTACAGCAACTCCGAAATCACAGTGGCTGCTACATTAAACACTGTGAGCACTGCTCAGGGAATATAACACAGGACCTTCTTACTCCGTTCTGCTTATGTTACCTCTGCAACTCTTTTACGGGAAATGCACAGGAGAGCGATGAGGCTTGTTCCCTTGTTTAAGTTACGTTTTTTTTATTATATAAAGAGATTTACCCCCTTTTTTCATTATTTGTGATACCAAGTGAATGGGAATGCACTTATTGCAATTTGATCCAGTGCCATTCACAAAAGCTGTGGAGCTAGCTGTTATTCTGCACAGAATCCTACAATATTGATGTGATAAGAAAACTTCCAGATGCCCTTTTTCACATTTGAGATAGGCCTGTGGATTATGGTAAAATTCCAGCCGATGTTCTTTAGAAAGAACTGATTGCTCCTACACTAAGTGGAGATATAAACAAATGTCTCTACCTACCACCTTGGAACAGGATATGTAGACGAAAAAGTCAATGTTTTTTTGTTCATTTTTTCCTCCTCAGTCCAAACCCTTCAAAAGGTTTGTGTTTACTTTCACTTTGACCCCCACTGTTATGATTTATCATTTTCCCATTTCGGCCAGTCATGATATGATCTAATGGCGTGTCATTAATCACAGCGGTGCCTCAGTGAACTGTAGGATGTTGCATCTTGAAGGATAATTAGCATTGAGGGCAAGGATAAAATCCCCTACTATGTAGTGTTTCTGCGTGTCAAGTTTTTATTTTGCATTCTGCATATTGTTCACACCCCACATATCCCTGTGCAGTTCTCTGGCCTTGTGGATTCATCCTTCTCTACTGCCAGGGGTGACCTTCAATTATTTATTTTCAAATAAAATAAGCAACTGTTGCTAAAATAGTGCAAACAAATCCAACATAAAATTCCTAATAATGGCTGCAACATTTCCTATTTTATATTTCTGCTTAGGGATAGGAATAATAACATTAATAGTGTTATCAAATTATATGCTGTATATTTCCTTACTTTGCTCATAGCTGCATATCCTATCAAATTTGGAAGGCTCAGTAAACAGATTATATTACTGACTGTGAATAATGTAGAAGATTATGTTGCAGATAACAGTTTCAATCAGGTAATCAGTGATCTGTAACAGATTACATTCAGAAAAAATTGCATCCCCAGCCTTTTATAAAGCTGGCATCGCTCCTGTACTCTGTCAGAAATTATGCAAATCTCAGGCAATCAAGGGGTTCTGTGTCATTCTGTCGCGTCTCCTCCGTGTTCATTCACTGTTGTTTATCGAGCTCCAACGTGACTTTTGTCAAGTTTCCACCGGAGCCAGTCAACAGTAAAGATGCCTAAAATGGGGGAATTATTCATAACCGTTCCACTGCTTGCACACACAAGCTCTTAAATACAGTTAATCTACACACTCTCCACCATACACAATATCTCATGCAAAGTAAAGGCACTGAAATGTATGCGTGAAACATATTAAAAGTTTCCCCAAACTTAGCCGGGGTCTCATCAAGGCCATTCAACTGGTTGAATAATTCACCAGCAGGTTGTCTGTGTGGAAAGAGGTGAAGGCTGTCAGATACTCAAATAAGTTATTAATTTTCCATTTTCAAAGCCCGAGGTGCACTTCATCATCCGGTTACAAGTTTTCTGCGAAGCGAAAATGATTTCTATTTTGAACATTGTTCTTTGTTTTTGTGCAAATTGATTTTAACGCAGACCTGCCGCTCCTCCTGCAATTGTTTTCATTTTCATCTGTTTCTGAAATGTAATGTTTTCCAGTGAACATGGTCTACAGTTCATTTACACTGTGCTCAGTGTTACCCCATTTTCTGCTTCCTGATATCTGAATGTGCTTCAGCATTTCATCTTCTATTTCAGATGTCTTATATTGCATTGAATGTATAACTGTTTCAACACAATTTTTAATGTTTTTTCACAGGGATTTGAAACTGCATATTTTTTATCTTCTACAGATTTAATTTTAGAGAGTGAAATGTGCATTTGTTTTTAATAGAGCTCTCATCATATGAAAATGAACATAATTTGCATAAGTGCAATTCTTCCAAGTTGTGACCGTCCATCTTAACTGCAAGGAGACCATTAATTAATGACACAGTCAAGAGCTCCAGGCTTACTTTGAAGAAGCTGCAGAGATTCACAACTACCATTGTAGACTCTGCTGAAAGAACAGGAAGAAAAACAAAAAAAACAAACAAGAAATCAATATAAGGTCTTCCTTGCTCCCACCCACTCATACCTCTCCTTTATTCAGTGTTTTTCTCGCTGATTTTTTTTTTTTTTCTACCATTTAGACCCTCCTACAGTGGAGCCTGTTCACATGGAGGTCCGTCAGGGTTTGGGGAGGCCAGTAGTGATGACCTGCAGAGTGCTGCGAGCCCATCCCTCTCGAGTGTTGCGGTTTGAGTGGCTGCTTTCAAACCGGCTGCTCCATGCCGGGGCGTTTGACCCACACAAAGATGAGACGGAGTACACGATCCGCAGCCTGAATCGTGAAGGCTGGGGCGAGTACACATGCAACGTCATCAATGAGGCTGGAGCAGGCAAATGCACCTTTCAAGTTACAGGTAAGAAAATATCATTGTAGATTGAACTTTTACATATTTAATCAGTTGATTTCGCTGCTCTGTTTAGTCTTCACCCTCAAGCTTTTCTTCCTTTCAGATAGATAGTGAGAGCTCTACCTAGTATATACAAGTTCTAGCATTTGAACAGTTCTTTCTTAAAATACAAAATTTGATAGACTATCTGCTGAACAGTCATGTTATTTCCTAAAACATTAGTGTTTGTACAGTAGGCCCTCCATACTTTCTGATGTATCTGTAGTCTGACTGAGGTGATGCCCCCCAATTGTTTTCCGTTCAGTACAGGGTCCCTACAGAGTGTTGAAAAGTAAAAACTTTGCAAAATCTTTCTTTAAAGAAAGCAGGGTTTTAGATGTTTTTTTTTATAAAGACTGAATTGATTCCTCTGAGTAAAATATATATTTTTTCAAAATCTAATTTGCCTTAACTTAATGACTTTTAAGTTGGTTTAAACATCCATCTCTTCATCCTCCCATTTGAACATGAACCCATCAGTTACTTGATACTTTCTTCCAGTCCATCCACCCACATTCATGTCTGTCAACCTGTCCATCACCCAATCATGTTGCAGTCTGTGCAGTGAGGCCTCAGTTTGTCCAATGGTTCATCTGTCCGATCATCTGCGACGTTAATTCATCACCCCAGCCATTAAGCCATACCTCCATCCATCAGCCTTTTCATCTGACTAAGTGCACATCTGTCTGTCTGTCTGTCTCTACGTTTTCTTTTAAAGTCTGTGGAATTTCCAGGTTCCAAATTTGAAACTTGACCAAGCTACAATTACCTGCTATGAGTTCATAGTTACATTCTATATTTTCATGATAACATTTGTACAAATCTTGACTATTGACTATACTGAAATCTAATTCAATCAATTATTTTGAAATAGAAAACTGTGTAATTTAAGCTACTGTTGCTCTTCCAGGCGGTTGTATATGTGGAGGGATGGCATCATTTCCTCAGGATTTTTAAAGCATCAGTGTTACTTGGTGGTTAAAATGATGTAAAAGTCAAAAAAAATTGCTTTCCACCAGTTTTGCATTGTTTCAATCTTTTTAAATGTAGAATTCCCCTGATATCATTTTCTCATTTTGCCCGTTCTTTTCTCTTATACAGCTGTTGGTTCTTCTATACACAAAACCTCAATTCTATACACGAGACCTGATTTCAATCTGCCTTTCATATGTTGTAGACTGACCTTTATTTGGCAGTTTAGACTAGATCCAGTAAGCTCTGAACTTTCTTTGCAGTTGTCCTCACATTTTTCATTACTGATGGCAAAATGCCATTGTGTTTCATAAACTAACACAAACAGTTTTCTTTATCTGTCTCAACTTCAGTAGATGGCCAGTTTCCTGTTAAGATATATTAAAGATATAAAGATATAAAGATATATTAAAGATAATTTGTTGATAGTTTAGGGCTTTACCTTAACACTAATTGCGCAGGAACAGGATTTGGACAACCTTAAACTAATATTATAATGTCTAAGTTTAGTTGTTTGCCTTCTATCAGTATATGAGCTTTACCAATTAAGAATTTTAGGATAAGATTCTTTATCTTAGTTTTTATAGCATATTTAAGCATATTATTAGATCACATAAAGAAATCCACACAGTTATTTTTTTTTATTTCTTTTTTTAGAGACAGCAGTCTTTCAATCTTCATATGACCTGCCATTATTGGGAAATATCCAGTTGGAAGCTAACAAGTAGCACATTTAAATCTACCAATCTGTGATTATTAAGTCAAAGGAGCATAAACGGTTTTAGAAACCTCTCTTGAGGTACGTGTTAGTTGAAAATTGTCAGGTGTTAAGAAAAGGAGGGACTTATTATAAAGGAAGTACCGAGAGAGTTAGAGAACTAACTAGAGAACTACGTCACAATATTTTGTAATAAGGTTTATTTTGTGTTTTTAGATTCATTTTAAAGATTGCTTGTTATGAGTATAGGCAAACAAGACTAAGAACCAATTTTTCTTTTTTTTATTCTCATCATAATAAAAGCAGTAAAAAAAAGTATTTAGAACATGTTTTAACATCTTTTTATTATTTTACATTAAACTGAATGGCTAAAAAATTACATCACTTAGTTTTTTTAAAACCTGTATTTGAAAAGCAAGTTAAAATACACCTCAAAAATAAAAAGCTTGCCTTTTATCTGATGGCTTCTTCAGCACATTATTACTTTTTTCTGCAGCAATTAATGTCCAAAAAACAACAACAACAAAAAAATAATAATAATAATTGCATTTGATCATGCTTTTAACTAGACGAATATTCATTTATTCTCACTTTACCAAAAGCTTAAAACTAGCAAAGTTAATAATCCACAACATGCATTCAGTTTTTGCAGCTATTGATACCGTAGAGAGCAAGGATGTACAACCTTCTTTATTTTAAAGAATCACAGTTTTTGCCATCATAAGACATCCCTGATAATGAAAAATATAATATGTAATGTAATATTTACAAATCCAAATCATAATCTCTATTTTTACAAGAATAGACATGTAATGATATAACTAGTATTTCTTTAACTTATAGGGAATTATAGGCGGAGATGTTACCTGCTTTACACACATTTTAACTATAAATGAATCACTCCAGAGATACCCAAATTAATTTATTATATTATTTATGACAATGACCTATGTTAAATTTGTTTTCTGAGTGACTGTACAAACTTTGACCAAGGTTATTAAAGTGATTAAACCAAATAATGTTTGCCAGTTTGTTGCAGAGGTTTAATATTATTCTATTTTTAAAAATGTTGCAACAACGACCATGTTTCCAAGGGGCAGGAATTTGGGGTCAGAGGTTCAACTTGTCTTTTTTTTTCTCTCACTTTGAACCCATCTACTTGATAGAAGGGGGATTTTGCTGTTCTTTTTTATATCATAAACAAAATGTCCATCTTTGAGTTGGTTGTTATGACAGGACCAAATGTGTTTAGCCAGACGGAGTGACCGCAGGAACTTTGACCAAGGTTTCAATCTCCCAGATCTCCCATTAGAGACAAGAGCTTCAGGGCCACATAATGACTATTTGTCACTTTAATCCCTTGCCACCTTTATCCTTTTTTTTTTTCATCACTTGCTGGTCTCCCATCTTACATTTTCTGTGTTTCTTGTTGATTTTCTGGCCCTCATTGAGTTTTGTTTTTCCTGATTTTGTTGACTGGCTTAGCTGAAGCTTCTCCTGTAGCTGAAATTAAGAAATTGGACGCTTGCGTTTGAAGAATTAGTAATTCCCCATAAATCATGTAGATTAGGGGGGCAGAGATAGATAATTGCCTCCCTACAACAGTTTTTCTTAACTGGGCTTAAGCTGTGCCAGATTTTTCTAACCCCTTCCATCCACTTCCACTCTATTTTCTCCCCTTTCATCCTCCTTTCTCCCTACTACTGTATGTAATGCTTCATTCCTCCTGCCCAGTGCTCCAGATTCCTGCCATCTGGACTCAGTAGCTGCCAAACTTTAGGACGGCTCGTGTAGTAACCCTACTGTACCTAGTGCAGGAATACAGTGCAGAAAATATACCTTGGTTCCATACATCATCCGTGAATTCTGCCATACCTTGTTTCCCCTAACAGCAACTTTTACTCTTGAGGATTTTTCAGTTTTATTTGAAGCTTAATAGTAATTATATATAGCCCTGCATGGATGAATGAATAATATATGGTAAAGAGAGAGAGGCAGTTCCTTACTTAGCAGAAGTTCATCAAATATATGTTATTGCTGAAATATTAGTTTACTCACTCTGTGGAGACTTTCAAAATACATATTCCCTCAACACTGTATTCCTAACTTTTTGGCTGTGCTGTGTAATAAAATATCAATCAGGAGTTCTGGCCTGCAGCCATTCAGCTTGCAGATCCACTCATCATACCATGCGAAACATATTTGTTTCCATGCCGACAGACGCATTGGTACACACTAATATCAACGAGCAAGCCAGTCTTGCCTATATTAATACTGTCACCCAGAAAAAGTAGAACGTGCCAGGGGAGGGCGTTTGTGCATGTGCATGGATGCCCATGTTCTAAGCTATTGGGACATCTGTGAGCTGGCTGTAAAGGCCAAGTTGGCCATTAAATTGTGCCATGGGAGAGGCCCCTTAGAGGAATGTAATGTGTACCACTGAGCTTTGGCATGAGCTCTCTGTTGTTGGAACCCTAGTTTTTAGCAAATGCTGTCCTCTGAAGAGTTAGGAAAGGGAGTGAATTGCCTTTCAATCTTTGAATCATCCCTCTCTTTTTCTTCTGTTTCCATTTCAGGCTGATGCAGTTGAATATTAATGCATACATTCCCTGTCCAAAGGCAGCAAATGTTTTCTGATGTAGCTGCTCTAGAGAAAGACGCAAGTTGTAGAATACACTTGCTTTAAGATGAATTTACTCCAGCAATTTACAATTGTTGGAGTGGGGATTGATTAAGTGTCAAAAGGCCTATGGCCAGTAAAGTGGGATATTTTAAAATGTAAAGGGTAGGTGTACTAAACCTTACTGCTAAAACAATAGCT
The DNA here is from genome assembly GCF_016077235.1 of Cyprinodon tularosa. Taxonomy (NCBI): domain Eukaryota; kingdom Metazoa; phylum Chordata; class Actinopteri; order Cyprinodontiformes; family Cyprinodontidae; genus Cyprinodon; species Cyprinodon tularosa. The sequence continues at coordinate 34,180 of NW_024039499.1, read as the reverse complement.
TGAGAATAATGCAACATTCAGAATAAAGTTTTAAACATTAAAACATATTAGTGTAATGTAGTACACTGTACTATTCTAACAGTGTCTTACCATTTAATTTTAATACACCCCTACTTTCCCACATAGGGTCAAGGATGAATATTGCTGGTAAAACTGAGTGTTAATGCTCCATTAACTAGACTAATTTGCATAGCACTGCATATGTAGACCTTAGCATTTTCGTGTTATGACTAATGGTGTCTTTAAGTTTTTTATTTTTATTTTGTTGTGGTTGTAAGGCTAAGGCACTAAGAGCACACACCTTTTGGGTTATGTTCATCTGAGCCCAAAGTTCCAACTCTAAGTGTAGTTACATGATGACTCTCACTTCTCAGGGTACAGATTACAATATTATTTTAAAAGCAACCATTAGGTGAATAATTAGATTAGAAGTGTTAACATTATCTTACTGGTCTGCAGGCAGTATGTGACAGTGAAGCAGGCTCTTGTCAGCCAAAGCAGGATCTCATTGGAACGGACAGTAGAAAAGAGTAGAAAAAGACTACATGGTTCTTAAAGCTTCTATAAGAATACATTCTAATTGGTTGGACACTGACATTCCAAAATATATGGTATTAGTAGTATCCTTGGATATCTAATTTTTTCTTATTTTACACTGATTATATGGGAAGGTTGTAATTCTACTCTCTGGTTTGGAATTTTACTATTTTTACTTATTTTACTCTGTCTTATTATAATATATTTTGCTCTATTGTACGTTCTATTGTACAATCAAATTTTGATCTCTTCTGTAAACAGTTGCTCTGAAAGAAAATAATTTCCCGCAAGATTTTAATGAAGTAATTCTGATTTTTATTAAAAATTGGAAAGGAGGGGAGATTTTGTTTAAAGCAGTTTTAAACAACCTTCAATTGTGGTAGATTTTAGCTCCCCCCAATGGACAAAGGTTGTATTGCTTTGCCTAAAGGAAGACAACATTTCCCATTAGAACCAGCCTGCAGTTTGATTGAATTATGTTTCTGTTTCCAGCGGCCATGTGAAAGATAAACAGCGATGTGGTAGTGAAACTAATTGTGGCAAAAACATGTCAGATGACGATGTTGAAAATAGGACACGTTTAACTTTGGTTTTGTACTGTGTTCCTGCACCGCCGGCTCGGTTTTAAATTATTGAGTCTTTCTTTAGAAAGATTATTTGTTTTGCTGCACTACTGGGAATTTGTAGTATTACTGCTTATGCAATTTAAAATTAAAGGTAATTTTAAATACACTTATTTTTTATAGGTTAATATAGTGTTAACATTTTCGAGTTCGAACACCAATATTTTAATAAAAGATATTTTGCATACATCAAGGTGAGTAATTGGGACAATATTCCAAACAAAAAGATGATTTGTTTAACAACCTTGCTAGGGGTTTATCTTTGATTTGAAATATTTCTATACTGGCATTCCCGTTCAAGCTATTTACCCGTTGAATAACCAAAGTATCCACTTAAGCACTAATTAGAGCCCTAAAACATTGCAAGCATCTACTGATGGCTTGATTCCCAGGTTAAATATTTTTTTTCTGCTCCTCTGCCATACACAGATTCTAGTCACGGTTTATCATCATAAACCCAGATTTGTCCAGTTACTCCCTCTGTTTATTTACTTATGTAAATAAGTAACGTGTTACACTAACTACATTTCTTTATGTAACTACATTTCTTATGTAACTAAAGTAGTACTGTAATTAATTACCTTGTAAAAGCCAGTTACTTGTTATTACTACGCTCTAAGCAGAGTTCATTCCTTCATTTCTTAACATGCAAACAACAGCTATTTATAACTTCAGCATAAGCACTCACTGACGGCTAAATATGTTATGATTTATACATTATATTTTGGAACAAAGACACAATAAATGTTGGTTAGAAACTGTAACTTAAAGAATCACTGCACATCATCTTAACACTGACATGCAGCTTCAATCATCACTCAGGTCTATTAGAATTTTACTTGCATGGTTTACGTTTTCTCACGTAAAAATACCGGGATCATACAGTCCTGCTAGGGTTTTTTTCTGTAATAGTGTAACTGCTGCTTAATTCTATTGCAAAGCATACTGTGTATCATATTTTTGTTAAATTGCTTCAAAGACAATATTTTTTTAGTTCCATACCTATTCTATAGCCAATTGAAAGTTGCAAATCTGCAAAAAAAATAATTGCCACATCATCTTATTTTTCTTTTATTATAAACATGAAACAGGATCACACCTACATAATCATATTGCAACTCACTGGAAATTCCACACATCAAATTTTTAATTTATTAATTAATAACAAACATCTTATTTTCCATAGTTTCCATGCCGCAGCCACTAAATTCGTTAAAAAAACTGCAACCTTAAATATATAAGCCACACCGGGCTATAAGCCGCTGATATCTCCCACTGTCTCCTACCAAATCTGTACGGGAGCTTTACATATAGCCCTTGGAGTGGGGACAAAGAAGAGGAATTCTGGCTCCTGTTAATTTGTTGGCTCGCAGCAGTGAGAGCTTCTACTGAAAGATGGCGCTGCTTCAGCTCTTTATTTCAGCTTTGCAGGAGTTGAGCCCAGTCTCTTCATTGGTTCAGCAGCTTTAATGAGGTAAATAAATTTCAAAATGGGTGAATCTATGTTCCAAATTTTTTCTCCTCCATTCCTGCTGCTAACCTGTTCTTGTGCTAAATGAAAATTAACCACTTATTCTTTCATTTCAAACTTTGGCTCTGGCGGTTAAGAAAATCCATAGAAAAGCTGCACCTTCTTATAAGCCGCTTGGTTCAAAACCTGGGAAAAAAGTAGTGCTTTATAGTCCGGAAAATACATTAGTTACGTTTAAAATTCCAAAAACATGATAGCTTTCCAAATTCTTTTACACTTTATATCATAAAAAGTAACTGCATAGTTGCTTTGTCTAGTAACTAGTTACTTTCACTGAGCAGTAACTGAGTACTATCTCTGTAATTTGCTACTGCTCCCAGGTTAGTTGACAGACAGGAAGCTTCAGCTGCACTATGGTTTTCTTTTCTCTAACCTCATAGTTTTTCAACTCAGACAAAAGACAAGTCATGTGTTTACTGAGTGGGATCATTTGAAGCTATGAACTAGGGTGGCATGACTTGGAGGTAGAGCAGATACCTGATATATAAAGGATATCAGTACAACTGTTTGGTGTTCAATTCCCACTTTCTGGACCTTTGCTGCATGGTTTTTCTTTCTTCTCTTTCTACCCATTTCCTGTCTTCTTACTCGTGATAACCACTAGAGCTACAAAAAAAAGCTCAAAGTCTGATGTTTGAAATCAGATTGGCACAACTGTAACCACATAGACCCTTAGTTTATGCATGTTGTAAGAATTGCCAATAAAAGGCTATTTATTATTATTTACTATTTATTTATTAAAAATGTAATGGCAGGTTTGAAAATAATTCATCCCTCAATCCATTTTCCGTCATGCTTATCCCAACGGGCTAGTGAGGGGTGCTGGTGCCCATCTCCAGCTGTCCACTGGCGAGAGACGGGGTACACCCTGGACAGGTCGCCAGTCCATGGCAGGACTGAAAATAATTATTTTAGCATTACATTTATTCATTCTGTTAAGATTTTTTTTATTTAATTTTATATAACCCTATTTTGATCTTAAACAATAATTTTTTTAGATGGTTTCTGTAAGAACTAACATATTGTCAAGCTTTAAATACTCTAAGCAGAAAGAATCAATAATTGTTATTGTCATCAGAAAATCATAAAGTTGTGCAGCATAATAGTTAGGCAAAAAATAAAAGTATGGTTCCATAAATATGTAATGTGTCCATAAAGTCCAGCTTGTGCCAGAACATTCTATGAAAATTTCTGATGGTTTTTTTTAATTGTCAGCAGGGATTTTATATTTATATGTGATTGTCTTTGTGTGTATGAAGAGGGGTGGGTGGTTTTGTGTATAAAAGAGTGTGGGTGTGTAGAGGAGAGTGTGTGTTTGAAAAGGGGATGATGTGTGGTTGAAGGGTGCATGTGTGGGACATCTCCCAGAGGATACGATGAATGTGTTTTTTTCTGGATTTAATGATGCTGAACCGTTTTTTCTCCTGATGGAAGTGGGACAAACAGTACATTACCTAAATGGGTGGGATCTGTAGCAATCTGTCTGTCCCTCTTCTGGAGTTGTGCAGCATGCATCAGTTCCAGCCTGAGCAGAAGGCACATAACAGAAGATCAGGACTGTTAGAAATCAATAGTATTTCAATACATTTTGTTTCTAATGTTCTAAAAAAAAAAAATGTTAGCTTTGGATGTTACCAGAAATGCTGCTGCGTTGTTAAGATACAGTACCACACCAACTGTTTTTTGTTTGTTGTTTTGTTTTTTATCTAATGAGAAACAGTAATGTGAATATTATTTATTAAGCAATTTGTAACAATTAGGTTCCCAAAGTTAACTACAATAATGATGATGAATCTAGTTTATTAGATAGAAATCCATCAGTTTGTCTATATCTGTTATAAATACACTCCTCAAAAAGGGAACACTCAACACATCCTAGATCTGAATGAATGTAATGATCTCATTTGATACTTTTTTCGGTACAAATTTGAATGGCTGACAACAAAATCACACAAAAATCATCTTTGGAAATCAGATTGATTAACCAATGGAGGCTTGGATTTGGAGTCACAAACAAAATTAAAGAAGTGGAAAAACACTACAGGCCGATCCAACTTCGGTCAGAATGAGGCTTAATGTGGCCTCCACATGCCTGTATGACCTCCCTACAACACATGGGCATGCTCTTGATGATGTGGCAGATGGTATCCTGATATCCTCCCAGACCTGGACTAAAACATCCTCCTTCTATGGCAAATGCCAAACATCCTGCATAGGCTTGTCCCGATCCGATCCACATATCGGATCGGGACGCCGATATTGGCAAAAAAATGCGTATCGGCAAAGCATGTAAAATGCCGATCCAGTTTTTTTTTTTTTTATCCGGTCCGTATTTTCCAGTTTCGCCGATTGAAACGATCCATTCCACTATTTTGTGCCAGTGTTTCCCTGTTTTGCATTTTTATTAAAACTTACAGTAATATAGCACCTTTAACTGTTTACGGTTTCACTGTTCACTGTGCAATTTCAGATTGCTATTCATAATTTTGTCCAGTTTGTGTTTATCTCTTAATAAACAGGTAAGTTTGTTGTTACCAAGCATTGTGTTTTATTTAATCTCACCTAATTTAGTTGGATAGATGTTATCAAGAGTACTAAAACCCTTTTCAACATGAGTCTTACAACTAAGGCTAAATACTTTAACTTAAACTTAAATACATGCTCGGATAGGCTGGTATCGGCCAGTATCGGTATCGGATCGGAAGCCCAAAAACAATATCGGTATCGGATCGGAAGTGCAAAAACCTGGATCGGGACATCTCTAATTCCTGCATGTCTGTGGACATCGGGCCCTCATACCATCCTCATGGAGTCGGTTTCCAATGGTTTTTGCAGATACATGCACATTTGTGCATGCTGGAGATCCTTTTGGAGGGCTCAGGCAGGGTTCCTCCTGTTCCTCCTTGCACAAAGGCAGATGTAGTCTGCTGCTTGGGTGTTTCCCTCCTACACCCTCTTTTATGTCTCCTGATTTACTGGCCTGTCTCCTGGTAGGGCATCCAGCCTCTGAACACTAAGCTGACAAACAAAGCAAACCTTCTTGCCAGAGCTCACATTGATGTGCCATCCTGGATGAGCTGCACTATCTGAGCCAAGAGTGTGAGGCATCACCAACATTCAAAAGTGACCAAAACATCAGCCAGAGAGCATAGGTGCATTGGTCTGTGGTCCCCACATGCAGAACCACTCTTTTATTGAGTGTGTCTTGCTAATTGCCAATCATTTCCAGCTGTTGTCTATTCTATTTGCACAACAGCATGTAAAGTTGATTGTCATTCAGTGTGACTGAAGTTATATTGTGTTGTTTACATTTTCCCTTTATTCTTTTGAACTGTGTACTTTTCTATGTATTTTCAATTAGTAGAAAACACATAAAAAAGACATAACTTTTATGTTCTGATGTTTTGTTTGCATAGCTCTTTCTTGTTGGCTTTACAAAGACATTCTAAGCCTTTTCTGATCATTTCCTATATTTTATATTAAATTTTTCTTTCTTTTAAGGAAGTGCTTGACCTGCATAGATTTTACCTTTTACCTTACCTATTTTTTTAGTTTATCAGTCTCTTATAAACATTTGGTGGCTTTATGTAATTCTTGTTTTCTGTGGAAATAAACTGTGGCCAATTCTCACAGGTATTACTTGACCCCTGCAGCATGCAACTTGAATAGTATCTCTAAGACACATGGGTCATGTATATAAAAACACATAAGAGTGTCTTTTAAAATAAAAACTCCTTTCTATCTCTTCTTTCTTTCATCTTTTTTATTTTTTCCTTTTCTTCTTCTGTTTTTCTGCTCTATTTACATTGCAATGTCCATATAAACTGTAAAACTCCCTGCATAATTATAATAAAGCAATTTATATGCATAAAACAAGTGGAGCAATATGGCAATTGCCATACTGCTACACTTGTGAAAGTAAAATCTGTTGGGCTCTTTTTGGCATCAAGACAATTATTCTTATTGCCACAATGCCAGACAGGACACTGTAAAAAAAAATAAAAAAAAAATCGGTAGCTAACAATAATGTTTTATACTTGACAGACATTCAGCTTTTTGTGTTTTCCTATTTCAATTTGCCTCATATGTTTGTTACACTGTAATAGCAAAATGATCTCAATGTTTCAAACTTTAGATGGACCAGTTTCCCTATTAGAAAGAGAAGAAGACAAATAAGAAATAACTAGACAATTCAAAGTAATTACTTACTTATTTATTATATGTTAGTGTTTATATTTCAAAACAACAGGGTGCAGAGGAATCAATATAGTTTTTCTCATAAACTGACACAATTGCAAGATCGCATTGCCATTGTAGAATTGCAAAATAGTGAAAACAAAGCTCTGACAAACTCCAAATAGTTCTACTGATGACATGTATTTCCTTATTAGCAATCATTAAGGCAAAGACAAGCCAGTAAAGTTATTTCAAGGCAGCAACAAACAAATCAACATTAAAGTCAACACTATCAATTCGACTCCATTCAGTTTATTTAGATTGCACCAATTCACAAGTCACCTCAAGGCACTTTAAAGAGACAATACAGTCAAATTGGTTAAGAAAACCATTTGATTGCATCTAGTCATTGACTTGATTGACATCCTCCTCATAGATGAGCCTGCTATCCAAAAACAAAGGAAGAATAACAATGGATGGAGTCATGTTTGCTTTGAGTAAAGTTATATTTGACTCCTTTAACAGTTACAAAACCATGTGAGTGAATATTGTACATAAACAAGAGGAGGGTGCTTTCATCATGTGTAAAATCAGACAGTGTATGAATATTTAAAACCCATGCCAGCACGTTGCCTTCAATATGGTTTATTACCACATATTCGCTATTAATTAAGCAACGCAAGCTTTTCTAAGCTAAGCAAAAACTGTTATTATGACTAAAAAGGAGCTGCAAAGGACCAACTGCTAATAACATCAGAAATAGAATTAACTGTGTTCCATTTTCAAAATATTTGTTTTGTCTCTAAACTGCATGTTTTCAACTGAGAACATTTAACATTTTATTATATTTTTCTTTTGTTTCCACAAAATTCCCATGTACATCTTCCTTAAACAAAATTCTTTTAACATAATTTGCTCCTCTTTTAATTTCTGGACTAATAGAGATCACTGGTTGGTCAGTTGCTGGTGAGCCTTTAACACTGATTTTTCTCTTAGTTCCATTTATTTGTTCACATTTGTTTATAACTGTTTTTATTTTGTCCTGCTGTGCATCAAAAGAAGGAAATTGGCATGCACAACTCCAATTTGCGCAAAAATGAGGAAATTAGATGAGTGTGCGTTCCAGAAAAGATGCAAGAAATCTGGATGACCAGCACTGGCGGTTTCTCACAAATGTAATAGGGGCAAGAAAACAGGTTTCCACTACAGGCCGTCATCAGCTGCTTTGCATCCAAAAGTAAGGGCTACTACTTCTGCAGTGCATAGTTTTGAATTTTGTACCTCCAAAGCTACTGCAGTACAATGTTTTCCTGAAAATGAAAACAGGCAAGTAAACCCTTAAAAAGGAAAAATCAGTCTGAAAATAAGGTCAACGTCTTGCCTGAAGGTCTGTACTGAGCTGTTATGAATCACAGCATTGGTTATGGTGTTATAAACAGGATTAAAAAAAAAATCAATTAAGCCCTCTGTGCTTCATGTTTGATGTCTCCCACCCAGAGTTACCCATTTCAAGTAGCCTAAGTGGGTTAGGTAGTGTGCTTTACCACACATAATGTGTGATTAGAAGTCTATCCATTTTGCTCTAATGTATTTTATATTCAAGAGAATTTTTAAAGAAATAGTCCTGACTATGCTCCAAGAAATGTATTTTTGATATTTTTCCTCTAAATGGCAGGAAGTAAAAGAGAAAACGTTTAGTATATAACTTGGGTTATTCTAAGTGTCATAAACAATATATATATGTTTGTGCAAAATAAGAAAGATTCACATGTTCCTGAAGCCTCTGTAGGATTCTTTCAGTCTGTTTAATTAACCTTCAGAAAATTACAGCTTCTTTTCTATTCCAGGACTATCTGCCGCTATCTTCTGGGCAGGCTTATGCAACACTTGCTGTACAGTGTGCTGTAAACACAGCTGGCTTAATGCAGCAAAACAGAGCTTAGTGAGGTGCAGAGAGTAATTATCGCTACATTCATTTTTTTATTTTCATTGGGTGTGTTAATTTTTGTTTGCACGTGTCACTGTGCTCTTCTGACACCATCATCACTTGTATCAGTTAGTTTCAACCAGTAGAAGAACAATGAAGACCTTTTAAGATGATTTTCTTACCGCAAACTAAGTATTTTTATATAAATCTTTGTATAATGAGAAGTGCACTTTCCTTGCCAGTGCTTGTTTGTTTTCCTCTCTGAGTGATTTTATCAAAATGATGAATGAATGTTATTTTCTTCTGCATCGCTGTTGCTTCCCTGCTTTTTTATTCAAAATACCTCTATACATGTAAAGGCCAAATGATCTGCAACATGCTTCCCGAAGCATCATTAAGCTGATTTATTGTCTGAAATGCACAACAAAACCTGCTGTTTGTGGAGATTTGAATGGTTGAGTTATTATGAAAATTGACTAAACTATTAAGAGGCTGCAGAAAACATAGAGAATCTTGTTTTCTACTGTATTGACAGAAACAATTCAGTGCTATTGACTTGTTACAGTAACTAGGTTATGTCCATCTTTGTTTACCATTGTTATGAAGTTTGTGTTATTTTGTAACACATTTGCAGACCTATAGTTAGTAAACATTTTCAGATGTTTTTTATTGTTTTAAAACCTGTGCTGAATGTTTCATAATAAAAAGATGTCATGCATGCATTGCTCTACTAAGGTGTAACTACATGATTTAGAGTGGATAAAAAAGTCTACACAGTAATCAAGTATGTAAACAAAAAATAGGGTTGTGTTTATATAGAACATTCCAAAAGAACAAAGCTAAATGAAAACATTGAGCATGAACTAACTTTCTCTAATATGCAAATACATTTGCTGACATGACTTTAAAATGTGTTTTAGCCAAAGCTCTAAATTGCCAGAGAGATCTCAAGGTCAAAAAAGTCAATAAGCAGAAAAACAGTGGAAAATAATTTCTATGGCATTAGTTGTAACATTGAACACAGTAAAGACAGCCATCAAGAGGTGCACATACGGAGCACTAGGAAGAAAACTAGCAATTCAATACCCTCCAAAATTGATTTAAAAAAATGGTTAGGGAAGCTGCCATGGAGACTACATTAATATTTAAGAATAGGAATTTCTAGCAAATATTGGATGCCTTTTACATGTGATTACAATTTCCTATTTGCTTGCTATGCCTGCACCATTATGTCATGGACGGATAAGGCCAAGGTTGAACCGTTCTATACAGCTTTATGTTCAACATAAAAAAAAAAACAGTGCAACTCAACAAAGAGAATATTATAACTATATAAAGCCATGGTCATGGTAATGTGGATCTGTCTATAAAGAAGGTAATGGGAATTATGAAGTGTTTCACATGCAAGGCACCATTACCATAAAACCTTCAGCTAAAGATACATATAGAGGAACTTCAATTTCAGCATGACAATCATCCAAGGCTTGCATCTAAATTCAGGAAAACATTTAATTGAATAATCTATGGATTGATGTGAAGAGGGTTGTAAAGAAGAGATAACCTTAAAATCAGAATTTAAACTCCAGATTTGGAGTTTTTATTTCTTGTTATTCTGATGCCAAGTGTCACACAACGTAAATTCCCCTTTTCCAAACTCCAGATTTTGAGTTTTTATTTATTGTTATTCTGATGCCAAGTGTCACGCATCCTAAGGTCCCTCCTCCTGCGCTGTGAGTGGTCCAGCCAGATCTAGCCAGAGTCATGGGCAACCAGTAATTCAGCCTAGTTGCAACTAGACTGTATCTCAGTCTTGTTGCCCATTCCCCAAATTCCCCCAAAAAATTTCTATGTACAATTTAGTGCCCTTTATTATGAAACTTTAAAGATCAGACCCTCTGTATGATAAATTAAATACACTGTTACGTTTTTTTAAAAAGCCCCTGATTACCAACTGCTCCAAAAAGCCAAATTACAAGGTTTTTTTTTTTGTTTGTTTTTTTTTTCAAATATATTCTGCACATATAATGGGTACCGCTGCCGCCTTGGAGCAAGAAAGTTCTGGGTTCGATTCTCGGCCCAGTGTTTTTCTGCATGGAGTTTGCATGTTCTCCCTATTAATGCTTGGGTTCTCTCTGGGTACCCCGGCTTCCTCCCACAGTACAAAAACATGACTGTTAGGTTAATTGAGTTCTCTAAGTTCTCCTTAGGTGTGAGTGTGTGTGAATGGTTGTTTGTCCTGTTTGTCTCTGTGTTTCCCTGCGATGGACTGGCGACCTGTCCAGGGTGTTCCTGGTAGACAGCTAGAGATAGGCAACAGCACCCCTCGCGACCCCGCTTGGCGGGAAATGGATGGATGGATGGATATATTCTGCACATTGTTTCTGCAAAAATCAAGTACAAATTTCCATTAAAACCACCCATAATAAGAGTAGGGTTCTGGGACAGCTTGTTATAGGTTTGTTTTAGGTTTCTATGTATTCTTCTCCCTTACTAGGACTTGTGACTGTTTCTACAGTGTTTGACAACACAGACAGAAGAGCAGAATCAGTTTCTGTAGATATAGTTCACTCACTATCGGAGAAGGACAAAGATGAGAAGGAAGAAGAATGTCTGCTGTTATCAGATAGCAGAGTACAAGTTTAGCGAGCAGCTCCATATATGTTAGACCTTCTAATAGAGCCGACAGTATCACACAGCAGTGAAAAAAAATTACAGGTGAAGCAGAAAAGTGTAGAGGAAAAGCGGAATGTCAAAACCCTACTTGATTTGTAATTTATCACAACCTTATGTTTTCTAACAGTTTTTCTAGGTTTACGTTATTAAACTCATAGGATTTTATTTTTTAGATATTCTTTCGTTTAGAGCAAAACTGCTGTGATGAATATAGGCAACCAGTTGCTGAAAACGATGATGGGACTACTTTGAAAAGCAGTTCAGATTTTCTGTACATTTTGACAGACATCAGGTTTTGGATAGAGTGAACGTTTGGAGATAGTTTGTAGAGTTCTGGTAACTGTGGAAATGATAGAAGACATGATCACTTATGAAGCCAGCGAGGAAGAGGAGGGAAAATGTTTGCTTTATTTCAGAGTTCTCACCAGATATTTATCTGGTTTGATTAATATAAAAGCTAATTAAACTATTTTTATGAATACATCCTTATTTGTGTATAAAATGGGTGAACCCTGTCTGTGTGGACCTATAGTTAGTTCTATGAACCCCTCCACCCTGTGCACTTAATGCTCTGTCTAAAGCAGACGTGCCCAACGTCGGTCCTCAAGGGCCACTGTCTTACAGGTTTTAGAGGTTTCCCTGCTTTAGCAAAGCTGATTCTGATGATTGCAGTTCAGCAAAAGTCTGTTAATCAGCTATCAATGAAGATCAGCTGTGCAAAAGTAAGAAAACATCTAAAACCTGTAGGACTGCGGCTCTCAAGGACCAACTTTTGGTATGCCTGGTCTAAAGAGCACTCGTTGGCAGCTGAAAACATGAGCTCCCACCAGCAGACAGAGAGCACAACCTTGGAAGACAGGGAGGCAGTGTGTATGGGAAGGTTAGGAAGGATTTAAAAATGCTAACCCGCTGATGGTCATCCAGTTATGACTCTGAAATGGAAGCATTGTTATTGTGACAGTAGCCTTGTAGCCATGACCCCCCTCCCCTCCTTGCTTCTGGTGGATCAGAGTACTGTCACACTGGGTCAGTATGGCGGTTTGCACAATGGGAGAAGATATGAAATTAAATTTAATAAAAAAAGTAAAAAAAAAAAAAAAGAAATAGAATTGAGATTAATTAAATAGGAAAAAGGGAAAGGAGGAAGAGATGGGTGCTGTAGAGATGGAAAAAACAAAAAAATATTTTTCTTCATCCCCAATTAAAAAAAATCTCTGTAAGAACCCTGCGGTACAGTAGGATAAATCTAACATTTAATACTCTTTATTTGAGTATCAAGAACCTACGTTTCACTCTTTGTTATTGCATTGTTTACAAAGGCTTGATATGCAGTGTACTGTTAAAAGGAATCTATTAAAACCCCAAACTGTTGAAAGTTTTTTTATTTCTGCATGTTGTCAGATGATGTCCATAGCAATTAAAACATTTGGATTTGCCAAGAGCTCGAAATTGCCAGCCATCATGTCTGCATGGTTCTTACCAAGGTAGACGGACCCCTGGTCTATGTTGGACAAAACTAGGAGCCATTTGACAAGAATGTCATGATTTAGACAGAAGGACAAAGTATAACACATTTTCATGGAGGAAATTCAAAGTGAAATATCTGAATCCCAAGGTAAATCAATAACCTTTATCACCGTATAGGTTTTTTCCAGAAACACCAATCACATTTTGTGAAAGGTTATTGTGTAAGAAATAGGGGGTTAAACAGGTTACATTTATTTACTTGTGAATACTAAAAAATCTACACAATAAGACAATTTAGCAGAATTTTCAACTATTAAAAGTACATCTAGGTAAGAATGTTTAGATATGTACTGAAGCTGTTGGGATTTGTTTTGAATTTTCAGTCCATTGACAATAATGATTACAACGCTTAATATCTCAATATAGGTCCAACGCTATTGAGGGACCTTAACTCACTCCTACATCCATTTTTTTTTTTTTTTACACTGTATAAACCATGTGTATGGTGTGCTATTTAGATATTACTGTGCTCTTTCATGTGAAATTTTCTTATTTATTCAATATTTGTCTCAAAAAACCTTAGGTTTCACCAAAGCTTTCGTGGTCTGTTGTGGTTTTACCATCAATACGCCTAAAATGATGAGATTTAACCAGACTCAGATTTTTTCCGAGACTGAATGCCCTTCCAGCCTATAAAGAAGCTAAATAAATCTGAAGTAGGAAATAGCGCTCAGTGAGCAGTTTCTAGGGAACTTTAGAGAGGCATTATTTTTGGCTTTGGGTTCTTTTCTTTTCAGTGCGTTATAAATGGCACTAAAAGTAAACAGCCCAAAGCCCTAAAAAAAGAGAGAGTTTGCTTTACACAGAAAGCAATGTTCCCCAACTGCTTAAAGGTTTAGAAATGTGAAATTAAAGACAAGAAGGGTTATAAATACCATACCATACCATACCAACTTTATTTATGAAGCACTTTATACACCGAACAGGACCAAAGTGCTGTACACAATCATAAAATACAATAAAATTATAAAATAGAGAAAAAAACGAGTGTAAAATACATATTAGTATACAAAAAGAATAAAACAAAGTAAAACGTCTCAAATTGTGTCAAAAGCCAAGGAAAAAAGAAGAGTCTTAAGAAGGGACTTAAAAGCAGTAAGAGAAGAGGCCTGTCTTATGCTCAGAGGCAGATCGTTCCACAGCTTAGGAGCTGCCACAGAAAAAGCACGGTCTCCTCTTAGCTTGCATTTCGTCTTTGGGACCCTCAGAAGCAACTGATCAGCTGACCTGAGGGAACGGGAGGGTGTATAAGAATGTAACAGCTCAGACAGATAAGAAGGAGCAAGGCCATTAAGAATTTTAAAAACAAATAAAAGAATTTTAAAATTAATCCTAAAATGTACTGGCAGCCAGTGTAAGGAAGCTAAAACAGGGGAAATGTGGTCGAATTTTTGTGTACCTGTTAAAAGACGTGCAGCAGCATTTTGAACCCTCTGAAGATGAGAAATATACAAGTCGCTGACCCCTGTATAAAGTGAGTTACAGTAATCCAGCCGTGTCGTCACAAATGCATGGATCACTGTTTCGAAATGCTGTCTGGAAAGAATGGGTTTTACTTTTGCTAGCTGCCTTAAGTGGAAAAAGCTGGACTTTATAACGGCTCTGATGTGCGCTTCCATTTTAAGACCAGCATCCATCTTAACCCCTAAATTTGTAATAACCGGCTTAACGTACTGATCCAAGGAGCCAAGACTGGTCACGGAATCAGCAGTGGATCTGCCAAAGATCATTACGTCCGTCTTGTCCTCATTGAGTTTTAAAAAATTTAGGGCCACCCAGGCCTTCACATCTTCAAGACATAAAAACAGAGACCGAAGAGAGGTGGAGTATATATTCTTTAGCGGTAAATATATCTGTGTGTCATCTGCATAGCAGTGAAAGGCAATCCCATGTTTTCTAAAAATAGAGCCGAGCGGAAGAAGGTAAAGTGAGAAAAGGAGCGGGCCTAGAACTGAGCCCTGTGGGACACCACACGACAGTGGAGCAGAGGGGGACCTATGGCCATCAAGACAGACACAAAAAAGTACGTTCAGCCAAATATGATCTAAACCAATCTAGAGCTATGTGACCGACGCCCACCCACTGTTCCAGACGGGAAAGTAAAATGACATGATCAACTGTGTCAAAAGCAGATGATAAATCCAACAGCACCAAAACAACAACGTCACCTGAATCAGTTGCTAAAAGTATATCATTAAAAACTTTTAAAAGGGCTGACTCTGTGCTATGAAATGGTTTAAAACCAGACTGAAAAACCTCTAATACATTATGTCCATTAAGATAGGCCATTAACTGATTACAGACTACCTTCTCAAGAATTTTTGAAATAAAAGGCAATTTAGAGATAGGTCGATAATTTGCCAGAACAGTAGGATCCAAAGCTGGTTTCTTAAGTAGAGGCTGCAGAACTGCATGCTTCAGAGCGTTAGGAACAATGCCTGAGGACAAGCTACTATTTACAAGAGCAAGGACAGAAGGACCTATAGCAGAGAAAGCTTCTTTAAATAATTGGGGCGAAATAACATCATCTGGAGAACCAGTTGGCCTTAAGTGATTAACCACCTCCTGCAATAATTGCAAGTTCACACATTCAAAGCTGTGGAAAACACCAGAACAAGGCACCACAACTGAAGGATCATAAGAAGAGGGGATAATCTGGGCCCTAATAGAAGCAACTTTCTCATCAAAAAAGTGTAAGAAGTTTTCACATGCAGCAGGTGAGGTCTCCATAAAGCCACTATGTGAATCGTTTAGAACAGAGTTAATAATTTTAAATAGGATAGCAGGATTCTGACTATTTGATACAATCAAACCCGACAGGTATTTTCTTTGGCTGCCTTTTGCAATCCTTTGATAACGGCGCCAACATTCCTTTAATGTTTGGAGAGACACCTGTAATTTGTCCTTTCTCCATTTGCGTTCTGCTCTGCGGCAGTCTCTCCTGGCAGCCCGAGTGACCTCATTTAACCAGGGTTCATGCTTGGATTTTGGAAATCTAATTTTTAGAGGTGCCACCAAATCCAAATAATAAATAAACATAATATTTAAATGTTTGTTATGTTGTCCTTGCCTGTAGGTAAAGCTTACCCTCCAGAGTTTTACTACGATACCTACAGCCCTCTGTGGCAGAATAGACCCCGAGTCTATGGCTTTAAGCTGCAGTGGACCCAGATGAATCCTGGTGCTGTGGACCGCATTGTTGCATATAGACTTGGCATCAGACAGGTAAGAAAACAAAGTTAAAAAATACATTTTCACTGTCTTACGAAATCTTTCTTGCCACTTGAAAGTTTTCTCATTTTACCATGTTAAAACCATGAATAAAGGTTTTCGTGTGGATTTTATGCTATAGACCAACACAGAGAAGCCCATAATTTGGAAGAAATACTCTATATACATTTACCTCTTGGTATAAAGTGATTCCCAACCACAGCTTCATGTCTTTTTTTATTATCCATATTTCTCTCTTTCCATTTTTTCCTCTGACTTAAAGTAAAAAATTATTCCTCTACCTTAGTCGTGGATCTGTGCAACTTTTCAAGAGTTCTCTTCTCTGACTGATGCTCTCCTTGTTTATCCTGTCAGTTTAAGTGAATGCTCATTTCTCATAGATTTGCTGTTGTTGCTTACCTGCAGTATTTCTTTATATCCCAACCACGCTTCTTTACAATGTTAACACTGTGTTCCTTCATCTTCATGAGGCTGTTGGTTCTCTAATTCTCTAACAAACCTCTGAGGCCTGAATCGAACAGCTGGACATATACTGGGATTAAATTACACACAGATGGGCTCTATTTACTTATTAGGTAACTGCGGAAGGCAACTGGCTGCTTTGATTTTATACAGATATCAAAGAACAGAGGGCTGAGTAAAATGAATGGCAAACATTGTTGATTTATGTGATTTCTCGTCCAGCTTGCAATTTTGTACTACTTTTGGTTTGTATGTTATATGAAATGACAATAAACCCATTTCAGTTGCAAGTAATAGCACAGCATGTGATATTTCTAATGAAAATTTCTCCTGAAACTGAAACTTTAAGATTTATTTATTTAAACGCTAAGTCGATATTCTCTTAGAACCTCAGAGATCATTTTCTTTTATTTTTTTTTTGCAGTTAAACAAAAAGAGATATGAGTCTGAACACCAGTTTTTTCCACCTTTATGGGCAAGAGGGTCTATAATCAAATGCATTACCCAGCTTATTTTCAGATCTTTCATTGAATTGGGCTAATCTCTCCAATATGGTCCCAGAAACTTTTTCCCTTGTCAGCTTAACATGAAAAAGGCATCTCTAAGTGTTTACTTATAGTTATCTGTTAACAGACCTAAACATATAGTTCTAATCTTCAGTTGTCTATCTCGTTATACTTAATGGAGGCTGTTAACATGCTAGAAAGCGTATACTGCCAGTTTTCTCGAAATGCTTCTGTTTGTGCTTCCCATCAGAGAGGTGGAAGTGGAGCCCTGCGGTGAGAATTAGCACGCACTCCTCTTGTTTTCCCTTCTTCTCCTGCAAACTCCACAGATGACAGGCAGGCAGAATTGATGGATGGGAAGGATGTATTTTCTCTCTAGGCAATCAATGTTTACCTTCCTCACTTGTTTCCTTTGTCTCTCTTCCTTTTTTCTCTAATGTCAAAGTAGAGAACATTTATCCAAAATACACCTGTGTTTCTTTAGGAACTGCTGCAAACAGGACATTGCCCATAGAGTCACAGGTCAATGTCGACTTCAATTTTGGAATTACACGACTAAAGAAAAGCCAAACATTCAAAGCAACATTGCAAGCTCCAATTTTAATTTATCCCATTTCTGCTCTGAATTAGCTAACACGCCCTTGGATGTGCTAGTAATGAATAATAAAAATCTTGTTCACTCCACACCCTTGAAACTGTGGGCTTCAAAACACTTTCTAAGATAAAGTCTGTGTAGCACAAAGCATTTATGTGCTTCTGTTAGCATTACTGTTATGGCCATTTTATGTAAAAACCTTTATAAATCCCCAATTATTGAACAATTCAGATTTTCAGCATTTTCCATGTGTATTTTTTAGGCTGTTAAAGGAATAGTACACCCAAAACATGATTAGCCTTCATTTTCTACTCACCTCCATGCTGAACAACACTCTGGAGTACTTTTTTGATATCTCAAATGCATCTGGAGATCTGGGAGGCTTCTTGCTGTCTGCTGACATTCAAATAATGGAGGTCCATGGCGCCCGAGACAGAAAGGTCCATAAAAGTCCACAAAAACGTGTCAATATTCCTCCATACTGCTCGTCCAATGTAATCCAAGTGTCCTGAGTGGGTAGCATCCAGAATTTACTCGAAACGAAGTCATTTAGAATGTTTTTAGAGCATAAACAGTAGTGTATAGGATTTCCTAATAGCGCCCCCATGCTCGCTCACGATTCTACGGAAGCCGGCAGACCAAACCGGAAGAAAGTGCGCATTCAGCGTCTGGTCTGCCGATAATGCAAGCGTAGAAGAAGAAATGTGCTGTTTACCTGTGCAAAGAAAGAAACAACGAAAGAAAAATGTCTGAGGACTTCAGTGTTGAGGAAGAGCATGAGTTCTTTGCCGAGCTGAATGCGCTGGTTTGGTCTGCCGGCTTCCGTAGAATCATGAGCGCGCATGGGGGCGCTATTAGGAAATCCTATACACTACTGTTTAGGCTCTAAAAACATTCTAAATGACTTCGTTTCGAGTAAATTCTGGATGCTACCCACTCAGGACACTTGGATTACATTGGACGAGCAGTATGGAGGAATATTGACACGTTTTTGTGGACTTTTGTGGACCTTTCTGTCTCGGGCGCCATAGACCTCCATTATTTGAATGTCAGCAGACAGCAAGAAGCCTCCCAGATCTCCAGATGCATTTGAGATATCAAAAAAGTACTCCAGAGTTTTGTTCAGCATGGGGGTGAGTAGAAAATGAAGGCTAATCATGTTTTGGGTGTACTATTCCTTTAATCTCTGCGAAAATACTAATCTTTGCATTGACTTACTAATATTACTAACAAGAAAACATGCATGGTGTCTCTGCTAAAGAAATATTAAAGTAAACGAACCTATTTTCTGTTTTTGTTTTTTGAGATAGGCTCGATGGTTATTTGGTAAACATTTGAGTTATAACAGCCTGTCTTTTTCTAAATATCTACGTATATATAAAATATTTTTTTTAGGTTATTTTTTTATTTCAGTGAATTATATTATTACAGTGTTTAGAGCAGCTTTAAGTTGATAAATTGAATTTTCTTTTACTTCATTAAAAAAAAAAAAAGTTAGAGCCAAAACGCGACAAAAGTTTCATGCCAATATGCAAGACAAAAAGCATGGTATGAAACAGAAGCATGTGGGAGTAAAGGTTCCTTCTGTAAATACAAGAGAAAAAAGGAGATACATGTAGACTGGTTGTGACTGGTTCAGTGAAGAAAGCCCACATGCACACTACAACACTTAAATCTATTTATGGATCCTGTAGCAGCTCCCTGCCATTCCCTTAGAATTATGATCATTTTCCCCCACTGCCTCTGAATTAATACCTGCTACTGGTGAACCGTATGCCTTTATAAGTTATTGCTTCGTGTTATCACCCGGTGCCCTCGTCAGAAACAGTCTGACTGGAGGGGAAATGGGAATAAAGTTGTAGCTGAAAGGCATGCAGCATCCAGATACACAAAGCATAAATCACCGCATCTGTCAAAGATGCAGCAGAAAAGTGTGACATCTGCCCTTGTTTTGATATTGGAGCCGGGCTGCAAATCTTCTCCTCTGGTTTCTGGAGCCTTATTTTCTTCCTGCAATATATACCAAATGCTAGATTATGCTCAGTGGCCTGATTCAGATTTGTGTTATTTATTATATCTGCTTGATTCAAAAAGTTATTTCACAATTCAGTGGTATTTATTTTAAACTGTAATTTTATTTATTTTTATTTTTTTGGTAATGTTTCCAGTTAAACTACCCCAAGACCTTAGGTTTTGTATAAGTTATGAGACCATTTTACTGTAGTAACCGCAAAGAGAGAATTAAAGAAATATCGCTTCAGGCATTCTTTGGGTTTTAAAAACAGATTTTGTTTGTAACTAAATCTTTTCTTGCTGCCAGTGGAATATTGATGTTTCCCATACTAATAAAAACAAATCTGTTATTCAAATATGAGGCACTAAAGTTGTAAGATGGAGGATTCACAATAATGTGATGAAATTAATGAAATTTTTTTAACAATTGTAAGATAAACTCTTTTTTTTCAGAATAATTTGTCCAATAAATTATTTGTAATTACCTATAATTGCTCCCAGGTTAAATGTCTGGAAAAAAATATATATATATACCGTATTTTCACGACTATAAGGCACACTTAAACGTCTTTTTTTCCCCTCAAAATGTGCGGTGCGCCCTTTGGTGCGGTGCGCCCTATGTGTGTTGTAACTGCGACTTTTGAGACCACCTCATTGAGGAGATGATGAAAGAGTGGCTGAATGTAAGGAGACCAGGTGTTTTTTTTCCACTCATCACCATCGCTGTTAATATGTAACTCCATGCGTGCCCATCTCACAGCTGATGTGAAAAACATGGGGAAACAAATTAACGCTGTGCTCGCTGTTATTCTACCGCTCGACATCGGTGTGAACCGGACCCAGCAGGTGCAGCAGAAGCAGCGAGTTTACATGCAAAGTCAATGGTTGACGCGCGTATAGGCGCAGCAAAAGGTCCCGCAGCGCGTTTTGAGCAGCAGGAGCGTTTAAGCATCTGCCAACGCGCTGCTGCTGCTCGAGATGGAAAAATTGAAGTTTTGCTGCTGGACGCGCCGCATCAACGAATCAGAGAAGCTGATCTGGGAGCTGACAGCGAGACAGACACAGCGCTCTGATGACATATGATATTAACGCAAATGAAACGGGCTGGATGGATGAGGAGATGATGAAAGCGTGGCTGAGGCAGGTGTATGTGAGGAGAACAGGTGTTTTTTTCCACGCATCACCATCGCTGGCTGTGACTCCATGCGTGCCCATCTCACAGCTGATGAGAAAAACATGGTGAATCAAATGGATGCTGTGCTCGCCGTTATCTCGGGGGTCTGACAAAGGAACTTCAACCGCTCGACATCGGTGTGAAGCGGCCGTTCAAAGTAAGGCTGCGAGCGGCGTGGGAGCGATGGATGACAGACGGAGACCACAGTTTCAGGATAAGTGGAAGGCAGCGCCGGGCAAGTTACGCCACCGTTTGCGGATGGATTGTTGATGCTGGGACTAATGTGTCTGCTGGCTCTGTTGTTCAAGCTTTCGCAAAAGCCGGCATTATTTCTGAGGAGCCGCGCTGCACGGAAAGTGACTCTGACAGCGAAGAATGGGAAATTGGCATGTCTGATTTAGCGCAGCTGTTTAATTCAGAAACAGAGGAGGATGACTTTGATGGGTTTGATTAATACTTTGTAATAAATACATGAATAAAGCACAATCATACTCAGTTTTGCTCCCGCTCTATTTTTCTCCCTGAAAACTTAATTCAACAGCAGCCGCTGGGCGGGTCTCCTCCTCTTCACCGCGGTGGCTGGCAGGTGTTTTTTCATCTAAATAATCTAAATCTTGCAGCTATATTTGCTGTGATCAGTGGGAATAAAGTAGTTTTATTATGTTTTTAAGTGAGAAAGTCCACCTGAAAACTTCATAATTGCAGTCAGTTCATCCAGATTATCTATTTCTGTCGGAGGCGCTCAGACTCCCACATACCATCGGTGCACCGACAGCAGAAACCTTTCATCAGCAGCCTCTAGGCCGGGTAGCCTCCAGGTTCACCGCGGCTGCTGGCAGGTGTTTTTCATCTAAATAATTTAAACTGCAGGCACCAGGATACCGGTAATAAAAGCGAACAAATTCCGTCGGCAGGTTTCAGGATTTTAAGTTAATTTAGGAGTGATCACAGCGCTGTGTCATCTGCGATGTGTCTGTCTCACGGCCAGCTGCCAGGTTTGATTAATACTTTGTAATAAATACATGAATAAAGCACAGTCATACTCAGTTTTGCCCCCACTGTATTTTTAAATACGCAGTAGAGCTATTTAAAGGTAGTAGAGGACATGTACCTGTATATAAAAAACGCGCCCTATAGTCCGGTGCGCCTTATGTGTGTGTTAAATACAGAAATGGGACACATAACTGAGAGTGCGCCTTTTAGTACGGTGCGCCTTATGGTCGTGAAAATACGGTATATATATATATATTTTTTTTTTCAGATTAGCTTCTAACTTGAGTATAATGTCGACAGGATTTTATAATAAAAGAATGAAAAAAAGTAGATTCAACTATTTAACAGGTGAAAGGCAACAGTTTTCCTTTGACTTCCCTTCGAAACACAGACACACACACTATCATATATACTGTATATATATATATGTATATATATATATATATATATATATTAGTGCTGTCAAAATTATCGCGTTATTATCGCGTTAACGCGAGGCCATTTTAACGGCGATAATTTTTTTAACGTGAGATTAACGCTATGTGGTTTTATGGTACAATTTTCCAAGTACATCCCGCTGCAGCCTGCGGGAAGGCGGGGCTATTTTCCCCCAGTCTATGCATTTCTCATAGGCTTCGAAAGCGGAGCTCCTCAAGGGAAAAAGACGCTCATACACTGGGTAGCGCTAGTGCCTTTTCTTTAAGCCCCACCACCAACAAACAAGTTGAGTGTCTGGTAACTAGTAGCAACCTGAAATACGCTGAGAAAACAGATTACTGAGGTGAAATGGAATCTGCTACGGCACTCTTGCTGTCACAGGTCGGTATCGTGTGTGTGTGTGGGTGGGTGTGTCTGTGTGTGGGTGGGTGGGTGTGTGTGTGTTCTCATTTTTGTTAAGAGTCTGAAAAGTAACTTTCATAGACTACCTCCATCTAGTGATGTCGGTCTATTGATTTTGATGTATTGATTGAAAATTGTTCATTATTATCTTGGTTAATTAACATCTAATGTTAACTGTACTACATTTTATAGCAGTAGGGTAAAATGCTTGTCTTTGTTCAAAAGACTGTATTAACTGTAAAGACTGTCTTTTACATCATCCTGTTTTCAGGGCCTTTTTTTTGGCTACATATTTGTTATTTTTTGCTACATGCCTCCCCATCTTCTTGCCATATGTTTCTATGGCATAAATCAGTATCTGTGACCTGTTCTCATTTAAAAAAAAGAACATTGGCACAAACCTAGCCTGTATGTATTTTTTGTATGTCATCGAGAGTATTTAAATGATTTTCAATCAGAAAAAAAATTTGCGATTAAAATGCGATTAATCGCGAGTTAACTCAGGCATTGATGCGATTAATCGGGATTAAAAAAATTTAATCGATTGACAGCACTAATATATATATATATATATATATATATATATATATATATATATATATATATATATATATATATATATATATATGATAGTCCAGGCTACCATACTTGTCAATCGACTGCATTCTTTTTTTACCTTTAAATTGATCATAACTGACACCTGCTAGTGTGCTTATGTGCATTTTATGGATCACTTCAACAACAATTAATGAAACTTTGCCAACCCAATTCTCCACACTTGTTTGCCACAGTGTTGCCATGTTGAAACAGCACACTCTTCTGCCTCTGCTTTGTCTTCTTGGAATGATTTGACACGTCAGGAAGAACAAGCAAATCAATGGAGGCCATATTAATTACATGCTGGTAATCCACAGCAGATTGGCCCCTGTCTAACATGACACTCTCCATTTGATTATTCTCATGTTACTTCTATAGCTCTTGTGTTAACTATGAACAGTGCTTCTTTTGAAGTTACATTGAAGCCCACAAAAAGAAATGCTACTTCAGTCATATCACCTAAATCAATATTCTTGTAATGAGAAAATACAGAGGGAACCCGTAGACAGGAGGCAGATTACTTAATTTAGCAGAACGGAGACAAAGGTGCAAA
Organism: Cyprinodon tularosa; assembly: GCF_016077235.1. Lineage (NCBI taxonomy): Eukaryota > Metazoa > Chordata > Actinopteri > Cyprinodontiformes > Cyprinodontidae > Cyprinodon > Cyprinodon tularosa. Next base: position 10,222 of record NW_024039499.1, on the reverse strand, counting down.
ATCATTCCTTTTCACTTTGAAATGATGGACACGCTGATGTGTTGCTTTCAGTGAAAGTTTTCTTAGGCTTTTAGAAGACTATTTTATTAGCTGGAGCTTAAGAATGAAGATGCTGACAAAACCAGTTCCCAATACACATAATTGTATGCCTTTACAATTCACATTATTTTGCATTATCAGATTTTTCTGCAGCATGAGAGACACAATAAAGTAAATTATTTAAAATCTATTCTACGGTATTGTAGATACAAACATGTCTACCTTATCTAATACACAATATCACCATATAAACATAATGTTATAAAATACCTTTTTGATTAAATCTATTTTCTAATGCAGTTATCAGTTCTCTCAGTAGTTGTCTCAATAAATTTAACAGATCTAAGAGATAGTTCAGACAACGAGTAGTGACTATGCATATTAATATTATGAAAATCCTTAGTTCACTCTTCTGGTGGCGAAAACTTCACAAAACACATTTTATTAGTAAATTAACGATAGAATTGTTGATATGACCAATCATCACTGCCATGATAAAAACTATAACAATGTAAAACACAAGGAAAATGTAATTTAAATAATTTAAAAATCATATATATATATATTAGTGCTGTCAATCGATTAAATTTTTTAATCGCGATTAATCGCATCAATGCCTAAGTTAACTCGCGATTAATCGCATTTTAATCGCACATTTTTTTTCTGATTGAAAATCATTTAAATACTCTCGATGACATACAAAAAATACATACAGGCAAGGTTTGTGCCAATGTTCTTTTTTTTTAATGAAAACAGGTCACAGACACTGATTTAGGCCATAGAAACATATGGCAAGAAGATGGGGAGGCATGTAACAAAAAATAACAAATATGTAGCCAAAAAAAAGGCCCTGAAAACAGGCTGATGTAAAAGACAGTCTTTACAGTTAATACAGTCTTTTGAACAAAGACAAGCATTTTACCCTACTGCTAGAAAATATAGTAGAGTTAACATTAGATGTTAATTAACCAAGAAAATAATGAACAATTTTCAGTCAATACATCAAAATCAATAGACCGACATCATGGAGGTAGTCTATGCTCTAGAAAGTTACTTTTCAGCCTCTTAACAAAAATGAGAACACACACACCCACCCACCCACCCACACACACACACACACACACACACACACGATACTGACCTGTGGCGTACACAGACAGCAAGAGTGCCGTAGCAGATTCCATTTCACCTCAGTAATCTGTTTTCTCAGCGTATTTCAGGTTGCTACTAGTTACCAGACACTCAACTTGTTTGTTGGTGGTGGGGCTTAAAGAAAAGGCACTAGCGCTACCCAGTGTATGAGCGTCTTTTTTCCTTGAGGAGCTCCGCTCTCGAAGCCTATGGAAAATGCATAGACTGGGGGAAAATAGCCCCGCCTTCCCGCAGGCTGCAGCGGAATGTACTTGAAAAATTGTACCATAAAACCACATAGCGGTAATCTCACGTTAAAAAAATTATCGCCATAAAAATGGCCTCGTGTTAACGCGATAATAACGCGATAATTTTGACAGCACTAATATATATATATATATATATAGATAGATAGATAGATAATCTATATATATAATTATTATATAATTATATATATATATATATATATATATATATATATATATATATATATATATATACTGATGACAGATGAATAAATTAATCAATAGACGTCTTTCACACTGCTTCAAGCTAGGGGCGTTCCAGAAGTGTGAATTCACCAGACTTTGTTTACTTGCTCAGATTTGCTCCGAATTTCAGCGTGCGAGAGCCTGCTCTCCTTAAATCATTCCGGCCCCAACATTTAATCTGCGGCCGAAGTATCTACATGTGACAGTAAATAACTCTGAAGCTCAAGAAGTAATACAAAGTTAACTACATAAATGATGTAAAATCCTATTTCTTCAAACTGTAAAATCCTTGCAACAAATTAAATTATAATAAAATTAAATGCTTTATTTAAATCAGGGGTGCTCAAGTTCAGTCCTCAAGAGCTACTATCCTGCAACTATTTGATGTAACCGTTTTTAACACACCTGAATCAAATGAGTGGCTCGTTACCACGCCTCTGCTGAGCTAAAGGAGGGGATTGAGGCTTTAGATTCAGGTGTGCTAGAGAAGAGATTCATCTAAGGCTATGTTCACACTGCAGCCTGAAGTGACACAATTCCGATTTTTTTGCCCATATGTGACCTGTATCAGATCTTTTTATGACAGTCTGAACGACACAGATCGGATTTTTTCAAATGCGACCCAGGCCACTTGGATATGTGGTCCTGAATCCGATACGTCTCTGATCTTTTCAAATGCGACCTGTGTCTGTACTGCCAGGTCGCATTCATCCGACCTACAAGTCATTGATACTTGACAAATGTTACTAAACGTTACTAATCTGCGTCCTACTAAGTGGAGGCGGGAAAAACTAACAACCATGGCGGAAGATAACACAGAGAGCAGTCAATGAAGAGAAAGTGAGGTTGCTGACTTAATTCATATTTGGAAAGATAGCTCGATTCAGATCAAACTCGAAGGGTCTTACCGGAACCTGGCTCTCTTTCTTTTTGGTCTTCTTAAAAAGATTTCGTTCGTAATGTGCCTGCTCCTGTTGGAGAAGAACTTAAAGAACGCAATATACGCTGCAGTATTACGAGTCATGTTTACTTCCGCAAACACTGAAGACGCTTGCTACATGACGTCATCGCGTCCTCGAGTGCGCATGCGGGACACTTCGGTTGAACGCTTTCAGTTCACACAGTAGATCACATACAAGTCGCATATACTTGGAAGTGTGAACGGACACGCAAAAAAATCCGATTTCACAAAAAAATCGGAATTGAGCATTAAGGCCTGCAGTGTGATTGTAGCCTAAAAGTTACAGGATGGTAGCTCTTGAGGACTGGACTTGAGCACCCCTGATTTAAATCAAACTACCATGTTCCTCTTATATTTGGTGAATTTATGTTCAAATATTTTGCAAAAACATGGTGCGGTGCATGATGGGGTTTTGCATCTGATTACATTATTCCATTCCAATGCCCACATGCCACCTAGACTTGCAGTGAATGCTTACACACCGCTGAGCTTTCATGTATTCATTCTTAAAGGACTGCCTGTCTGCCTCTATATTGTATTGTTTTGTGTTGGTGTTTTTACAACACTTGAGCTTACGCTTTAGACCTAGTATTTGTGAGTGGGTGTCTGGCTGGCTTCGTGCAAGTGTGGACGTTATGCAGCAGTCACTGTCACGTCCGTGTTAATAACCAAAGCCAGTAAAACCGCATTATAGAAGTGTTGGTGATGGTTGTGTGTGATGCTTGAAGATAGATTGGTTAATCCACAATGTGTATTCATATTGTGTTTCACATTTGAGTGTTTTATTTTTGGGTAGATGGAAAAATGCCAGGGCCAAAAATCGTTCCCAGTCTGACCCTGATCATTATGTTATCGGTAAATGTGTAGACCCTCTCAGACGTCAGCTAGCTAATATCAACTATTTAACTAGCCAGCTATAACATTGATTATATGCAACTGCTTTGCCACTTACGTATATTTACGGGCGAAATCCACCCAGGACATAGAGACGCCGAAAATGGTGCTCTCTCTCAAGGGGTCGGACATTGACTTGATCACATGTTCTGACTGCAGCGTGCAAAGCGCAAGTCACAAAAAAAATACCTGCAGGTCATGAATAAATATATACATTTTGAGAGAAATCAAAACTTTTTTTGGGTCCTTTGTATGTGTTTATAGTTCAGGTTAAATCAAACTTGATGTCTCAAAATCCATAAAGAAGGAGCTAACAAATCAAATAAAAAATATTATCAAATTTATATCGACAGTCAATAGTTTGTATGAATAGCTACATGTCACACTTTTTTCACAATGCAAAAAATATTTGACGCATAAATAGATAACACAGGAATAGTACTCTGAATCCAATAACGTTATTGGTATTCATTTAAGCAAAAGACATAGCTGCAGAAGCTTTCAGATTTTGTTGCCAAGTTGATCGCAGCTTGAGTATATATTGATACTTGTCGTCTTTTGCTAATCTTGGACAGGGCTGAACAGGCAGCATTTTCAGTAGAGATTCCCAGTCCCCTCTCCCAAGACATGTTCTCTAGCTCTTCTGGGGGGAGCCTGAGGCCCTCCTGGGTTAGCCAGGAGACATAGACCGTCCAGCATGTCTTGTACCATACCCTGGGTCTCCTCCCTGTGGGAATACTTAACGATACTGAAATACTTAACGAGGGAGGTACTCGGAGGGAACAGATGTCCTAGCAACTTTAGCTTTAGGAGAAGCAGCTCCAATCTGAGCCTCTCCTTGATGACCGAGTGTCTCATCTTCTCTAAGGGAGTGTTCAACCACCCTGTGGAGAAAACTAATTTCAGCCGCTTGTATCCAGGATCTTGTTTTTCTTCTAATGATCTATATTTCATGACCATAGGAGAGGGAAGGAATATAAATGGACAGATATTAAAAAGCTTTGCCAACAGACCAGTGTAGCTTTCGTATTATAGCCATGGCCACAGCAATCTTTCTATTGATCTCCTGCTCCGCTCTCCCCTCCACTTGTAAACAGAACCCTAAAATACTTGAAATTGTCAACTTCAACAAGCCACCTTTTTCTAGTCAAGAAACATGGCCTCGGGCTTTGAGAAGCTGATCTTCATCCCAGCTGCTTCACAGCTGTGAACCAAGCCAGAGCATATTTTAGGCCTTAACAGGAGAGAGGCACAAGAACCTGACCATCCATAAAAAGCAGTGACCAAATCCACCTGTTTGCAAACCAGAACCCTTCAAGCCCTTGGCTGGACCTAGAAATCCTGTCCATAAAAATGAAGAACAAGACGTGTGACAAAGGGCAGCTCTCCCGTAGCCCAATATATACTAGAAACAGGTCAGGCAGATTTCATGCTCAGGTCACTATGCAAGGTAAACTCATTCCATGGCTGGGATGAAAGCCAAACTGCTTCTCCTGAAGCTGAGGTTGACAAAAAGCTGGACTCCCCTCTCAGTCTATGCTTCTGCCAGGGAAGACATCTCAGCTTTGTTGAGGAGATCGTCCAATTATTCCTTCCGCCCAACAGCAATATCCTCTGTCAAGGTCAGCAGCGCCCTACTCACCAGTGGCGGCTGGTGAAAAATATTTTTGGTGGGGCTGATATAGCCTAGTGTATGTCTCCAACTAATCCGGAATAAGAATTCGATTAAACAATTGGACAATACATACAATTTAACAGTAATGATTTAATTTACTATATAATAACAGTGATGATTTGGGTCACTGTGACGGGGTTCTTTGGCCTCCAAGAATCCAGGCTCAGTCGGGTTACCGGTGTTGCTGATTTATTGAGCTCAAAAAATCAAAACAGGGTGCAAAAGAAACTAAACATACCAGATACTCTGGGCCTCAGCCTCCCTCCAGTTACCAGCAATGTAACAAAGAAACAGAAAACAAAAATTGCCGCTTTTCTTCCCACAGCCCTCATTAAATAGTTTAAGCCCCTCACCTCAGGCTCTCTTATTTCTGATTTCTTCTCATAAATCAGTTTTGTCCATATATTACCTCCACAAACAATTAATTTACAAAAACAAATAATTTTTACAACTTAATTCTTTTACACAGATTCGTTGACTTATTCAATTACACCAAACTGGATTTGAACCCAGCAAAGATGCAGCCAGACTGAAGATGACAAGTCCCCATAGCATAAACATGTACACACCCACACCCACCACACACACACACACACACACACACACCCCACATACCACACACACACACGGCTAACCCCACTGAAATATTAAGTGTGCACCCTCAATATGACAGCAGGTAATCAGGAACAGCTTGTGTGTTTTAAGTTCATGGAGCTACTGGTCTCAGCGCGAGTGTATTGGTCCTCACAAACACAGTATAACAGGAACGTGTGTGTGGCGCGCAAAGTTAGAGAGGTTGTTTTAAGCGACGAGGTGGATTCGTCACAGTCACAATAACCATGACATGAAATGTTCATATCCTACAACAGGATGTTCTTCCGGCAAACGGGTAGATAAATAAGGATCTCACCGAATTTGGTGGAAGCTGCATCTCGGTCGTTACATTCGCCATCGTCCCTCTAATTGTCTGCACCTGCGCATTGGGTTCAGAAGCCTGTAAAAGCGCAGTATTTTCAGCGCCCCAATACCATAAAGTTCCGAGACGCTGATTGGCCATTAAATTCACCTAGCAATAGTACATGATTGACAGATTCTCTGCAAATGTGGGTCTGTCTGATCACAGCCCCCAGAACAGAGACGGTAGGAGTCTGTCTGTGGAAATCCACAAATTAATGACAGTAGATAGGGAAATGTAGTTTATATAATTTGTTTTGCTTATAGGTACACAGTCTAGAGAGTAAAACTGACATTTATGATTTAATTTCTAAAAATATATTTTACGTTTCTCTCTTCTTATCAGGGAGGGCGGTGCCCCAGCGCCCCCTATGGGCCGGCCGCCACTGCTACTCACACTAAAAACCATTCCCACCCCTGCACCACTGGATAACATGGCCTTACTAATATTCATACTTGTGACAGCATTACTGCTCTTAAGGTTGCTGATGAAGATTCTCAGTCATCCAGGTCATAGTCATTCCATAAAAGTAAAAAAAAATCCACTGGACTTGGTTTCAGAGATTTGAAGACGTTTTGCTACCTCTCCAGGAATTGAGAAAGCTTCCTGGAGAGGTAGCAAGCAGGAAGCTTTCTCAATTCTTGGAGAGGTAGCAAAACGTCTTCAAATCTTGGAAACCAAGTCCAGTGGATTTTTTTTTTTTTTTCTTACGGAATGCTCTTAAAGTTGATAAAGTTAAAGTTGTAATGATGGAAAATTTTGTATGGTGTGTAATGCCTTTAATATACTTAAGTTTACTATTCGGGAACAATAACTGCAAACAGATAGCTTTCAACAATGTTTATGTCTAGTGATTATATTATTGTTATTATTATTGTTGCCTGTTCATAAATACTATGATTAAAGTAGGGTTGGGGAATGTTTCCATTTGAAGAATTCTGTATCTGATTCAACATTTCAATTCCAGTTCCTATCAATTCTCGTTTCCGATTCTTTCAAGAGGAAGGATCATAAAGGTTTATATTTTATAAATTATCTGACTAACCAGAGATCTGTCTGGTTGAAATAACCCGAAAATACCAATGAAATTGTATTCCTTAAACATCTAACTTTGTGTGAATGTTACTATAAATAATCCCATTTTTAATTTCAATTAGTATATAAATGTCAAACATTAGATCTCTAATATAATCTTATGAATTTTCCTTGAACAGAGTTACATTTTCATATAGACTTTTTTGATTAAAAAAAACACATTCAAATAGTTACTTAGTTTATAAAAGGCAATCTTATTATTTTATAACTAATTTATTATTTTTAACTTATTCTGACTGCCATTTGGTGTTTCTGAGTGCATGAGCTAATGGGAAAAAACAGTGCCGTAGGAAGACATATTGACAAAGTTTATATTCTAAGTGTCCTTCACTGCACCTCAGTTCCACTCATCTAAACCCCGGAAGAAGTGATGCTTTATTTTTGAAAGAGGAGTGATCGAATTTCATGCTCAGTCATTTAATAACTGGCCGGGTTTCATAATATGAAACAGATTTCAAATTAACTAAAATAAACAACTGAATAAGTTACGTTTAAAGGAATTTTTAAGTTTGGGAGATCTACATTAAAATTATTTTAATTTCATCCAAAATGCATAGGAAACAAGAAGGGTATCTGTTAAGATCTAAACTATAAAAAAGGCTCCAATCTCCCTGCAGATGTGCTATGAATCAAAGAGGAGCTCATTCCCTGAGGGAACTTCCTTGGCACAACAGCTGGTCAAAGATTAGGCTCTCATTCTGAGTTTGGTTGTGTTTTGCCGCCTGACTCTTGCATAACATAATTCCATCGCTTGTATCTCAGGTAGTTTTAACGGTCATATCTTTTATTAACTTTAATCCTCAGTTTGAAAATTGGCAGTACAAACCAATGGTTGTGCACCAGTCCTCTTCATTGTGTTTGTGGTTGGCAGACTGGGCATCAAAAAGTAAAATTAAATTGATAAACTCCAGAAGAAGAAGTTAGAACTGGTTCCAATTGATTATTGATTTTCTGTACCCTAATTAAAAGTACCCTAAAATGTATAATATATTAGATATCTTTGTTTAATATATAGTATTTTTAAATATTCATCAAACACAATTATTAACAAATCAAAGTTTTCCTACACCATTCATAATTTTATATTTGCATATGAATCTGTTTTGGATTGTGTAATTATAACCTATACAGATGCACCATAGTGAAGTAGTTATCTAAGTAAGTGATATCAAAAAAGCTTTAAAAAAATGTTTTTGTAATATTATTTGTTGAAGAAACTACCAGCCTTTTAGCCAGGCCAATTTGGGAATACTTAAAATCAGGTGGGTTATAAGAGGTTAAAGTTTTATACAAGGTTCATAAAGTCATCCACAAGATAATAAGTCATTCATTGGATAATATAAGTATCTGGATTTTGAGAATCAGACATTTACAGTTGCCATTGAATGCAATAAAAGGAAATAGCTTTGCAGTTTTCTATATTTTTGTTCTTTGTTGTTTGAAGTCAGTATTTTTTTCTCCTTTTATCATATACCATTCTTGTACATTTGGGTCAAATGCTTGTTTGGAATTATGATTGTGCTTAAAGTTCCCTATTTAACTTTCTATCGTTGTAAGAATTAATGTATTTGAATTTATTTATCCAGCCTGTCCTTTGAATTCATAGGTGTCTGAACCATATTTTTTTCTAAGCCTGGCTAAGAGATAGAAACACATTGAAAACAAATTCAACAATAAATTATTAAACCATACATGTAAACAGCTTAGCAGATTGCACAACAGTAAACATGACAAGCACTGGCGCCTTCCCGTACTGTATTCTCACATAAGGCTTTAAAATGAGCCCAGAAGTAGCTGGAGGGCTCGTTATTGTGATGGTGGAAAGAAGAAGGCATTTTGAAAATGACATCTCTACATAAAATTATTCTGTTCTCTGGAACTTGAAGAGTAATTCACATGTTCAAATTCTGCCACAAGCCATTCCACTGGTATCAAAGTAAGTCCGTGTTTTTTGTACCGTGCTTAGTGAACAAAAGGTTATTGTTTTCTTTTCTAATCCCATTCAATGGAACAAGTGTCGAGGGCCATGGTGGCTGCAACCAAGAAGAAATTTAAGATTCTCCTAAGATATTGTTGATAAAATACAGATTGGTTTAAGAATTCTGTTGTTACATTTAATTACATATCAGTTTATGGTAAACATTATTACAAGTAAATACATAAAATTTGAAATAAAAAAAACAGAAGAGGTTTATGTTTTTATTTTTCTTCACTTCCTTTCATCTATTATGTTAAGCTGATTTCACTCCTGTTGTAAGACTAATTTAACTAATTTTAAATATCTTTAGGAAAAATTTAGAAATAGTTTGGTCTGTTATATGAACTATATGTAAACTTATAGCTGGATTTAAACATTGTAAAATAATTAGAGAAATAAAAGCATTAACTTATGCTGAATATTTACTTATATGTTTTATTTCTTTTTCTACTTGTTAAACATTAACAGCTTAGTGTATTAAGTATTAAATAAAGCTTTATTTAGTTTTATAAATATGTTTTAATTTGCGATTGTAGTTTGAAATCCAAGCTATAAAACGTTTACTTTTGTTTTTCTAATAATTTAATATAGCTGTTGCTTTTTAAGTGCTTTTCCTACAAACATGAGTGGGTTTGAAGCTAATCAGGCAAAACTAATAAGAAAAATACTATTAGAATGAAGGTTAGAGAAGAATGAGCAGGTTTCCTAGCAATTGGAGAGTATGGAATCCATATGAGTGCTATTTAAGGCAGATGTCTCAGTTTTACTGAATGATCTTTCTGCAGTATTTGCTTTTCTTTATTTTCAATCCTTTTAAGAGCACAGGTATAGAGGAAGTTTTCTCTTGCCTGCTTCAAATTTGGAGTTTATGTCATATCATGCTCGAACAACCCAGTCTCATGGGAAAATGTACCCCCAGTACGTTGGTCCACACTGCAAAACGTAGTGGAGGTACATTAATGGCCATTTTTTTGTGGTACTGTTACGTTTCTTCTACCTATAC